>NW_027464671.1:870000-885000 GCF_043290135.1 Rhipicephalus microplus
GTTGGAGGAAAAGAAAAATATCGAGAAAGCACTGCGGTGTGCCGTGCGTAGGGACGGGCGCGCGTGCCACATGCCGCCGAAATATGGGTGTCGGAGAAAACAGAGTGCCGCGCGTAACGAGGGGCGCGCGTGTTACAGAGAGATATGCCCAAACGCATGAAAGTGTACGCAGGTGTCCTAAGGCAGTTTTTTTTTTTTTTTCCTCATTTTGATGTCGCCCCGGCTGACGCGGTTTTCGTTTTTCCGTGCCGCCCCGGCTGACGCGGTTTTCGTTTTTCCGTGCCGCCCCGGCTGACGCAGTTTTTGCGCCGCCCCGGCTGACGCGGTTTTCGCGTCCCCGGCTGACGCGGTTTTTGCGTCGCCCCGGCTGACGCGGTTCGGACTTTGCACTTTTTGGCTCACCCCGGCTGGCGGCCCACTCACTCGATCGCCAGGTCTGTTTGCCCCGGTGGTTCCACCGCCAGGCTTAAGCGCGAACTTTTTTTGTTTGTTTTCTTTTGATTAAGCGCAAGCTTTTTTCTTTGTTTTCTTTTGATTAAGCGCGGGCTTTTTTCTTTGTTTTTTTTTGCATTCGCCCCGGCAGACGCGGTTTTTGCGCCGCCCCGGCTGACGCGGTTTTTGCCGCCCCGGCTGACGCAGTTCGGACTTAGCACTTTTCGGCTGTGCCTGGCTGGCGGCCCACTCACTCGATCGCCATGTCTGTTTGCCACAGTTTTCCCGGTGGTGCTGCACCCGGGCTCGCCCCGGCTGACGCAGTTTTCGCGCCGCCCCGGCTGACGCGGTTTCGTGCCGCCCCGGCAGACGCGGTTTTCGCGCCGCCCCGGCTGACGCGGTTTCGTGCCGCCCCGGCAGACGCAGTTCGGACTTAGCACTTTTCGGCTGTGCCTGGCTGGCGGCCCACTCACTCGATCGCCATGTCTGTTTGCCACAGTTTTCCCGGTGGTGCCGCACCCGGGCTCGCCCCGGCAGACGCGTTTTTTTTTTCTTTCGCCCCGGCTGACGCAGTTTTCGCGCCGCCCCGGCTGACGCGGTTTCGGGCCGCCCCGGCAGACGCAGTTCGGACTTGGCACTTTTCGGCTGTGCCTGGCTGGCGGCCCACTCACTCGATCGCCATGTCTGTTTGCCACAGTTTTCCCGGTGGTGCCGCACCCGGGCTCGCCCCGGCAGACGCGTTTTTTTTTTTCTTTCGCCCCGGCTGACGCAGTTTTCGCGCCGCCCCGGCAGACGCGGTTTTCGCGCCGCCCCGGCAGACGCGGTTTTTTGCGCCGCCCCGGCTGACGCGGTTTTTTGCCGCCCCGGCTGACGCAGTTCGGACTTGGCACTTTTTGGCTGAGCCTGGCTGGCGGCCCACTCACTCGATCGCCATGTCTGTTTGCCACAGTTTTCCCGGTGGTGCCGCACCCGGGCTCGCCCCGGCTGACGCAGTTTTCGCGCCGCCCCGGCTGACGCGGTTTCGTGCCGCCCTGGCAGACGCGGTTTTTGCGCCGCCCCGGCTGACGCGGTTTTTGCCGCCCCGGCTGACGCGGTTTTTGCCGCCCCGGCTGACGCAGTTCGGACTTAGCACTTTTTGGCTGAGCCTGGCTGGTGGCCCACTCACTCGATCGCCATGTCTGTTAGCCACAGTTTTCCCGGTGGTGCCGCACCCGGGCTCGCCCCGGCTGACGCAGTTTTCGCGCCGCCCCGGCAGACGCGGTTTTCGCGCCGCCCCGGCTGACGCGGTTTTTGCCGCCCCGGCTGACGCAGTTCGGACTTAGCACTTTTTGGGCTGAGCCTGGCTGGCGGCCCACTCACTCGATCGCCATGTCTGTTTGCCACAGTCTTCCCGGTGGTGCCGCACCCGGGCTCGCCCCGGCAGACGCGTTTTTTTTTTCTTTCGCCCCGGCAGACGTGGTTCCCCCCCCCCCCTTTTCGCTCGCCCCGGCTGACGAGGTTTTCGCGCCGCCCCGGCTGACGCAGTTTTCGCGCCGCCCCGGCTGACGCGGTTTCGTGCCGCCCCGGCTGACGCGGTTTTCGCGCCGCCCCGGCTGACGCGGTTTTTGCGTCGCCCCGGCTGACACGGTTCGGACTTTGCACTTTTCGGCTGTGCCTGGCTGGCGGCCCACTCACTCGATCGCCATGTCTGTTTGCCACAGTTTTCCCGGTGGTGCCGCACCCGGGCTTGCCCCGGCAGACGCGTTTTTTTTTTTCTTTCGCCCCGGCTGACGCAGTTTTCGCGCCGCCCCGGCTGACGCGGTTTCGTGCCGCCCCGGCAGACGCGGTTTTTTGCGCCGCCCCGGCTGACGCGGTTTTTGCCGCCCCGGCTGACGCAGTTCGGACTTTGCACTTTTTGGCTGAGCCTGGCTGGCGGCCCACTCACTCGATCGCCATGTCTGTTTGCCACAGTTTTCCCGGTGGTGCCGCACCCGGGCTCGCCCCGGCAGACGCGTTTTTTTTTTCTTTCGCCCCGGCTGACGCAGTTTTCGCGCCGCCCCGGCTGACGCGGTTTCGTGCCGCCCCGGCAGACGCAGTTCGGACTTGGCACTTTTCGGCTGTGCCTGGCTGGCGGCCCACTCACTCGATCGCCATGTCTGTTTGCCACAGTTTTCCCGGTGGTGCCGCACCCGGGCTCGCCCCGGCAGACGCGTTTTTTTTTTCTTTCGCCCCGGCTGACGCAGTTTTCGCGCCGCCCCGGCAGACGCGGTTTTCGCGCCGCCCCGGCAGACGCGGTTTTTTGCGCCGCCCCGGCTGACGCGGTTTTTTGCCGCCCCGGCTGACGCAGTTCGGACTTGGCACTTTTTGGCTGAGCCTGGCTGGCGGCCCACTCACTCGATCGCCATGTCTGTTTGCCACAGTTTTCCCGGTGGTGCCGCACCCGGGCTCGCCCCGGCTGACGCAGTTTTCGCGCCGCCCCGGCTGACGCGGTTTCGTGCCGCCCCGGCAGACGCGGTTTTTGCGCCGCCCCGGCTGACGCGGTTTTTGCCGCCCCGGCTGACGCGGTTTTTGCCGCCCCGGCTGACGCAGTTCGGACTTGGCACTTTTTGGCTGAGCCTGGCTGGTGGCCCACTCACTCGATCGCCATGTCTGTTAGCCACAGTTTTCCCGGTGGTGCCGCACCCGGGCTCGCCCCGGCTGACGCAGTTTTCGCGCCGCCCCGGCAGACGCGGTTTTCGCGCCGCCCCGGCTGACGCGGTTTTTGCCGCCCCGGCTGACGCAGTTCGGACTTAGCACTTTTTGGGCTGAGCCTGGCTGGCGGCCCACTCACTCGATCGCCATGTCTGTTTGCCACAGTCTTCCCGGTGGTGCCGCACCCGGGCTCGCCCCGGCAGACGCGTTTTTTTTTTCTTTCGCCCCGGCAGACGTGGTTCCCCCCCCCCCTTTTCGCTCGCCCCGGCTGACGAGGTTTTCGCGCCGCCCCGGCTGACGCAGTTTTCGCGCCGCCCCGGCTGACGCGGTTTCGCGCCGCCCCGGCAGACGCGGTTTTTTGCGCCGCCCCGGCTGACGCGGTTTTTTGCCGCCCCGGCTGACGCAGTTCGGACTTGGCACTTTTTGGCTGAGCCTGGCTGGCGGCCCACTCACTCGATCGCCATGTCTGTTTGCCACAGTTTTCCCGGTGGTGCTGCACCCGGGCTCGCCCCGGCTGACGCAGTTTTCGCGCCGCCCCGGCAGACGCGGTTTTTGCGCCGCCCCGGCTGACGCGGTTTTTGCCGCCCCGGCTGACGCGGTTTTTGCCGCCCCGGCTGACGCAGTTCGGACTTAGCACTTTTTGGCTGAGCCTGGCTGGTGGCCCACTCACTCGATCGCCATGTCTGTTAGCCACAGTTTTCCCGGTGGTGCCGCACCCGGGCTCGCCCCGGCTGACGCAGTTTTCGCGCCGCCCCGGCAGACGCGGTTTTCGCGCCGCCCCGGCTGACGCGGTTTTTGCCGCCCCGGCTGACGCAGTTCGGACTTAGCACTTTTTGGGCTGAGCCTGGCTGGCGGCCCACTCACTCGATCGCCATGTCTGTTTGCCACAGTCTTCCCGGTGGTGCCGCACCCGGGCTCGCCCCGGCAGACGCGTTTTTTTTTTCTTTCGCCCCGGCAGACGTGGTTCCCCCCCCCCCCTTTTCGCTCGCCCCGGCTGACGAGGTTTTCGCGCCGCCCCGGCTGACGCAGTTTTCGCGCCGCCCCGGCTGACGCGGTTTCGTGCCGCCCCGGCTGACGCGGTTTTCGCGCCGCCCCGGCTGACGCGGTTTTTGCGTCGCCCCGGCTGACACGGTTCGGACTTTGCACTTTTCGGCTGTGCCTGGCTGGCGGCCCACTCACTCGATCGCCATGTCTGTTTGCCACAGTTTTCCCGGTGGTGCCGCACCCGGGCTTGCCCCGGCAGACGCGTTTTTTTTTTTTCTTTCGCCCCGGCTGACGCAGTTTTCGCGCCGCCCCGGCTGACGCGGTTTCGTGCCGCCCCGGCAGACGCGGTTTTTTGCGCCGCCCCGGCTGACGCGGTTTTTGCCGCCCCGGCTGACGCAGTTCGGACTTTGCACTTTTTGGCTGAGCCTGGCTGGCGGCCCACTCACTCGATCGCCATGTCTGTTTGCCACAGTTTTCCCGGTGGTGCCGCACCCGGGCTCGCCCCGGCAGACGCGTTTTTTTTTTTCTTTCGCCCCGGCTGACGCAGTTTTCGCGCCGCCCCGGCTGACGCGGTTTCGTGCCGCCCCGGCAGACGCAGTTCGGACTTGGCACTTTTCGGCTGTGCCTGGCTGGCGGCCCACTCACTCGATCGCCATGTCTGTTTGCCACAGTTTTCCCGGTGGTGCCGCACCCGGGCTCGCCCCGGCAGACGCGTTTTTTTTTTCTTTCGCCCCGGCTGACGCAGTTTTCGCGCCGCCCCGGCAGACGCGGTTTTCGCGCCGCCCCGGCAGACGCGGTTTTTTGCGCCGCCCCGGCTGACGCGGTTTTTTGCCGCCCCGGCTGACGCAGTTCGGACTTGGCACTTTTTGGCTGAGCCTGGCTGGCGGCCCACTCACTCGATCGCCATGTCTGTTTGCCACAGTTTTCCCGGTGGTGCCGCACACGGGCTCGCCCCGGCTGACGCAGTTTTCGCGCCGCCCCGGCTGACGCGGTTTCGTGCCGCCCCGGCAGACGCGGTTTTTGCGCCGCCCCGGCTGACGCGGTTTTCGCCGCCCCGGCTGACGCGGTTTTTGCCGCCCCGGCTGACGCAGTTCGGACTTAGCACTTTTCGGCTGAGCCTGGCTGGTGGCCCACTCACTCGATCGCCATGTCTGTTAGCCACAGTTTTCCCGGTGGTGCCGCACCCGGGCTCGCCCCGGCTGACGCAGTTTTCGCGCCGCCCCGGCAGACGCGGTTTTCGCGCCGCCCCGGCTGACGCGGTTTTTGCCGCCCCGGCTGACACGGTTCGGACTTTGCACTTTTCGGCTGTGCCTGGCTGGCGGCCCACTCACTCGATCGCCATGTCTGTTTGCCACAGTTTTCCCGGTGGTGCCGCACCCGGGCTTGCCCCGGCAGACGCGTTTTTTTTTTTCTTTCGCCCCGGCTGACGCAGTTTTCGCGCCGCCCCGGCTGACGCGGTTTCGTGCCACCCCGGCAGACGCGGTTTTTTGCGCCGCCCCGGCTGACGCGGTTTTTGCCGCCCCGGCTGACGCAGTTCGGACTTTGCACTTTTTGGCTGAGCCTGGCTGGCGGCCCACTCACTCGATCGCCATGTCTGTTTGCCACAGTTTTCCCGGTGGTGCCGCACCCGGGCTCGCCCCGGCAGACGCGTTTTTTTTTTTCCTTCGCCCCGGCAGACGTGGTTCCCCCCACCCCCCCCTCCGTCTTTCTTTTTGTTTTTTTTTTCGCCGCGGCTGAAGTGGATTTTTCGGTGCCTCGACGCCCCGGTAGTCGCGGTTTTTCCGTTTCCGCACGGCCCCGGCTGACGCTGCTCGGTCACAGTCGCCTTTTGTGGTGATTGCAGACTTCTTGAGCGCGGGTGTTTTTTTTTTTGTTGTTGTTGTTGTTTTATTACGCATTCGCTCCAGCAGACGCTGTTTAGACTTTTTGTTTCCTCTTTTATCCTGCGACGAGGTGACGAGGTTTATTCGGTGCCCCGCCGCCCCGGCTGAAGTGATTTTTCCTGTCCCGTGCCGCCCCGGCTGACGCGGTTGGGACTTCGCGTTTGTTCGGCCGCCACGGGTTTTGGCGCACTCGCTCGGTTGCTTGTTGTTGCCACTTGTTGCGAACCCAGGTTTCTTGAGCGAGCGCGGGCGTTTTTTCTTCCTTTCTTTCTTTGTTCTATGTGTTAGCGAATCGGCCTTTAATATCACACGAGGACTCACAACCAACAATTTTCAGTTTGAAGTGTAAATAATCTGCAGGTGTTGACGTAACTGACTTGCCCCGTACCCTTGAGTACATCCATGAAGTTCTCGTAGTACTACTAAATCGCATTATTCCAAGTGGAGAAATTCCCATAAATTTGCAAACCTCTACACGAAAATCGGTGCGCGTGATAAAGTTGAAAATTATCGTCCGATATCAAATGTGCCTTCTATAACACAAATTCTAGGAAAAAAAAAAACACTTGTTCGCCGTTTTCTGCGCCGTGACTGGCAGCACTCCGGCGAAGCGAAACGGGGTCGATTCGAGCACGATATCGGCGTCTTTCGACGTGCTCGCCGGCGACCGTCGCACGAGTACGTCGCACGAGCGCGTCTGCCGGGGCGCCGTTTGCGAAGCCGACGCAAAAGTGGGAACCGCCGCTCGGATGATCGCCGCTTTCGGCAGAGTGAGTGTTGGCACTCCGGGGAAGCGAAACAGCGTGAATGCGCCCACGAAATCGGCGTATTTTGAAGTGACCGCCGGCGACCGTCGCACGAGTACGGTAAACCGCGTCAGCCGGGGCGTAGTTCGGGACGCCGACGAAAAAGTGGGAAGCGCAACTCGGATCTTCGCCGTTTTTGCAGGAGTGAGTGGCGGCCCTCCTGCGAGACCAAGAAGCATCGATTCGTGCACGAATTCGGCGCCTTTCGACGTGATCGCCGGCGACCGTCGCTCGAGTAGGGCAAACCGCGTCTGCCGGGGCGGGCTTCGGGACGCCGATGCGAAAGTGGGAAACGCTGCTCGGATGTTCGCCGTTTTTGGCCGAGTGAGTGCTGGCACTCGGGCGAAGCCAAACGGGGCCGATTACGGCACGATATCGGCGTCTTTCGACGTGCCCGCCGGCGACCGTCGCACGAGTACGGTAAACCGCGTCAGCCCGGGCGGAGTTCGGGACGCCGATGCGAAAGTGGAGAACGCCGCTCGGATCTTCGCCGTTTTTGGAGGAGTGAGTGGCGGCACTCCGGAGAAGCCAAGGAGCGCCAATTAGCGCACGATATCGGCGTCTTTCGACGCGCTCGCCGGCGACCGTCGCACGAGTAGGGCAAACCGCGTCTGCCGGGGCGGGGTTGGCGACGCCGACGCAAAAGTGGGAACCGCCGCTCGGATGTTGGCCGTTTTTGGCAGAGTGAGTGCTGGCACTCCGGCGACGCGAAAGAGCGCGAATGCGCCCACGAAAGTGGCGTATTTGGACGTGCTTGACGGCGACCGCTGCAGGAGTACGAAAAACCACGTCAGCCGGGGCGAGCGACCCACGGCGGTCTGGGTGCTTATCGCTGCTATTATAGGGGCACCCCGGCAGACGCAGAAAAAAAAAAAAATTTTTTTTCGACCTTCTTTTTTGCTGGTCGAGCTCGGGTAACCCAGGTCGCAATGGGAGCCGCGCACGAAAGCGGCGTCGCGAGACGCGTTCGCGGTCGCTAGTCGCACGAGCTCGGCAACCGCGTCAGCCGGCGCGGAGTTCGGGATGCCGACGGCTAAGTGGGTACCGCTGCTCGGATGTTCGCCGTTTTTGGCCGAGTGAGTGCTGGCACTCCGGTGAAGCCAAGGAGCGCCAATTCGTGCACGATATCGGCGTCTTTCGACGTGCCCGCCGGCCACCGCCGCACGAGTACGGCAAACCGCGTCTGCCGGGGCGGGGTTTGCGACGCGTACGCAATAGTGGGAACCGTCGCTCGGATGTTCGTCGTCTTTGGCCGAGCGAGTGCTGGCACTCTGGCGAAGCGAAACGGGGCCGATTCGGGCACGATATCGGCGTATTTCGACGTGCTCGCCGGCGACCGTCGCACGAGTACGGCAAAGCGCGTCTGCCGGGGCGAGGTTTGCGACGCCGACGAAAAAGTGGGAAGCGCCGCTCGGATCTTCGCCGTTTTTGCAGGAGTGAGTGGCGGCCCTCCTGCGAGACCAAGAAGCATCGACTCGCGCACGATATCGGTGTCTTTCGACGTGCCCGCCGGCCACCGCCGCACGAGTACGGCAAACCGCGTATGCCGGGGCGGGGTTGGCGACGCCGACGCAAAAGTGGGAACCGCCACTAGGATGTTCGCCGTTTTTGGCAGAGTGAGTGCTGGCACTCCGGCGAAGCGAAAGAGCGCGAATGCGCCCACGAAAGTGGCGTGTTTGGACGTGCTTGACGACGACCACCGCAGGAAAACGAAAAACCACGTCAGCCGGGGCGAGCGACCCATGGCGGTCTGGGTGCTTATCGCTGCTATTATAGGGGCACCCCGGCAGACGCAAAAAAAAAAAAAATTTTTTTTTCGACATTCTTTTTTGCTCGTCGACCTCGGGTGACCCAGGTCGCAGTGGGAGCCGCGCACGAAAGCGGCGTCGCGAGACGGCTTCGCGGTCGCTAGTCGCACGAGCTCGGCAACCGCGTCTGCCGGGGCGGAGTTCGGGACGCCGACGGCTAAGTGGGAACCGCCGCTCGGATGTTCGCCGTTTGTGGCCGAGTGAGTGCTGGCACTCCGGCGAAGCCAAACGGGGCCGATTCCGGCACGATATCGGCGTCTTTCTACGTGCTCGCCGGCGACCGTCGCACGAGTACGGCAAAGTGCGTCTGCCGGGGCGGGGTTTGCGACGCGTACGCAATAGTGAGAACCGTCGCTCGGATGTTCGTCGTCTTTCGCCGAGCCAGTGCTGGCACTCCGGCGAAGCCGAACGGAGCCGATTCGGGCACGATATCGGCGTCTTTCCACGTGCTCGCCGGCGACCGTCGCACGAGTACGGTAAACCGCGTCAGCCGGGGCGGAGTTCGGGACGCCGATGCGAAAGTGGGAAGCGCCGCTCGGATCTTCGCCGTTTTTGGAGGAGTCAGTGGCGGCACTCCTGTGAAGCCAAGGTGCGCCAATTCGCGCACGATATCGGCGTCTTTCGACGTGCCCGCCGGCCACCGTCGCACGAGTACGGCAAACCTCGTCTGCCGGGGCGGGGTTTGCGACGCCGACGCAAAAGTGGGAACCGCCGCTCGGATGTTCGCCGTTTTTGGCAGAGTGAGTGCTGGCACTCCGGCGAAGCGAAAGAGCGTGAATGCGCCCACGAAAGTAGCGTATTTGGACGTGCTTGACGGCGACCGCCGCAGGAGTACGAAAAACCACGTCAGCCGGGGCGAGCGACCCACGGCGGTCTGGGTGCTTATCGCTGCTATTATAGGGGCACCCCGGCAGACGCAGAAAGAAAAAAAAAATGGGGACATGGCGTGCGTCACCGTGCGGCTTCGCAGCGTTGCCGAAGTCGCCGAGCCCTTCGACTGAGCCGAACGGCGGACAGGGAACGTTGGTCGGCCGTTCTAACCTGTCGGTGCCACGCCGAGACGTCGTTAAGGAAAACCGCGTCGTGGGCCTCTACGACGCCGTCGATTCGTTGTACGTTTGGTGTCCAGCGTGTCGGCGGCGAGTAGCGGACACGTCGTTCACGACTTCGGTCTTTCGCAGTCGACGCGAACTTGCGGAGAGTCGTGGTGCCTCACGTTTTCGGCAGAAACCGCGGCGGAATTTTCCCGTGCGTGCGCGCACGACCTCGGTGCTGTGCCGTCAGCGTAGTGTTGCACAAACTCGTGGCCTACCCAAGGTGCGGTACGTTTGCGGCCGTATCCTCGGTGGCAATTTCGTGAGTAGGGTCGCAAATTCTACGACCTCGGCGGGTTTGAGAGCGACGTAGACTTGTGGCACGCTCAACGTGCCACACGTTTCGGGGCACACCCGCGGTGAAATTTTCTCGAGTACGCTCGTATTAGTGCCCAAGGAGGTCTGGGTACTTATCGCTGCTATTATGTGGGGGTTCTCGTGAGCGGCGTACGCGAAAGCGACCGGGTGTCTGATATGCGGCGGGCTTCGGCCTCGTCAAGCGTGTCCTCGGGTCTGCTCCAGGGGAATCCACGGCAGTCGTCTGCAGCCTCATCCGCTTGATGCGTTAGGGGCTGGTTGTCGGACGGTGCCGTTTTACCACGATATCGAGGTGTGTTCCGTGTCGTCCTCGGGCGATTCAGATGCGAAAGCGCCGAAGACGCGGGCGTGACCCGTCGTCTGGCGGCTTTGCGGTCTCGGCTCCGTTGCTAGTTCCGGCCGGTCCACCGACAGTGCAGCGGGCTTGGGCAACCCGCACGGCGCGACCGAGTCGATGCAACGAAAAAGAGCGAGCATGAACGTGCTTCTTGCCGCACGGCTCCCACTCGTCTTTCGGGAAGGTTGTGCCGTAGCGAGCTCGAACGCCGTCATCTCGGAGTGCAAAATAAGCGTGTTGGGGCGCCTGAAGGTGGCCTCCGCCGCACACAGACTGCGTCCGGCCCGCCGAAGGCGAGGACGGACGCGCAGTCGAACGATTACCTGGTTGATCCTGCCAGTAATCATATGCTTGTCTCAAAGATTAAGCCATGCATGTCTAAGTACATGCCGAAATAAGGCGAAACCGCGAATGGCTCATTAAATCAGTTATGGTTCCTTAGATCGTTTCTTCCTACTTGGATAACTGTGGCAATTCTAGAGCTAATACATGCAGTGAGCCTGGAGCCCTTTGGGTAACGGGTGCTTTTATTAGACCAAGATCGATCGGGTTTCGGCCCGTATTGTGTGGTGACTCTGGATAACTTTGTGCTGATCGCATGGCCACGAGCCGGCGACGTTTCTTTCAAGTGTCTGCCTTATCAACTTTCGATGGTAGGTTACTTGCTTACCATGGTTGTTACGGGTAACGGAGAATCAGGGTTCGATTCCGGAGAGGGAGCCTGAGAAACGGCTACCACATCCAAGGAAGGCAGCAGGCGCGCAAATTACCCACTCCCGGCACGGGGAGGTAGTGACGAAAAATAACAATACGGGACTCTTTTGAGGCCCCGTAATTGAAATGAGTACACTCTAAATCCTTTAACGAGGATCAATTGGAGGGCAAGTCTGGTGCCAGCAGCCGCGGTAATTCCAGCTCCAATAGCGTATACTAAAGCTGCTGCGGTTAAAAAGCTCGTAGTTGGATCTCAGTTCCAGACGAGTAGTGCATCTACCCGATGCGACGGCTCGGACTGAACATCATGCCGGTTCTTTCTTGGTGCACTTCATTGTGTGCCTCGAGATGGCCGGTGATTTTACTTTGAAAAAATTAGAGTGCTCAACGCAGGCGAGTCGCCTGAATAAACTTGCATGGAATAATAGAACAAGACCTCGTTTCTGTTCTGTTGGTTTTTGGAATACGAGGTAATGATTAAGAGGGACGGACGGGGGCATTCGTATTGCGGCGCTAGAGGTGAAATTCTTGGACCGTCGCAAGACGAACTACTGCGAAAGCATTTGCCAAGAATGTTTTCATTGATCAAGAACGAAAGTCAGAGGTTCGAAGGCGATCAGATACCGCCCTAGTTCTGACCATAAACGATGCCAACCAGCGATCCGCCTGAGTTACTCAAATGACTCGGCGGGCAGCTTCCGGGAAACCAAAGTATTTGGGTTCCGGGGGAAGTATGGTTGCAAAGCTGAAACTTAAAGGAATTGACGGAAGGGCACCACCAGGAGTGGAGCCTGCGGCTTAATTTGACTCAACACGGGAAAACTTACCCGGCCCGGACACTGGGAGGATTGACAGATTGAGAGCTCTTTCTTGATTCGGTGGATGGTGGTGCATGGCCGTTCTTAGTTGGTGGAGCGATTTGTCTGGTTAATTCCGATAACGAACGAGACTCTAGCCTATTAAATAGGTGCGGGGTTCCCAGCACCTTACAACCTTCTTAGAGGGACAAGCGGCTCCTAGCCGCACGAAACAGAGCAATAACAGGTCTGTGATGCCCTTAGATGTCCGGGGCCGCACGCGCGCTACACTGAAGGAAGCAGCGTGTCTTTATCCCTGTCTGAAAAGACTGGGTAACCCGTGGAACTTCTTTCGTGATTGGGATAGGGGCTTGCAATTGTTCCCCTTGAACGAGGAATTCCCAGTAAGCGCGAGTCATAAGCTCGCGTTGATTACGTCCCTGCCCTTTGTACACACCGCCCGTCGCTACTACCGATTGAATGATTTAGTGAGGTCTTCGGACCGATGTCCGGCGCGGCCTTTCGGTTGCGCCGGTCTGTTGGAAAGATGACCAAACTTGATCATTTAGAGGAAGTAAAAGTCGTAACAAGGTTTCCGTAGGTGAACCTGCGGAAGGATCATTAACGGATTGTGAAGGGTGAGCGCCTCGGCTGCGTCTGCGCCCGACACTTTCTGCCGCTGACCCCGTTTGGACGCGGGGTCGGCTTTTCCCCACGGGGCTGCCTGAATGTGGAGCGGCACCCCGTGACAAATTGTTGCGCCCAGCGGACGCCAACACCGCGACCTTGGACGGTCGGCCAGGTGGCGGACGCGGGTACAAACGGCGCAACGCACTCATAGGTCGGCTTTCGACCCGCCACTGCACCGTGGCTCGAAGCGCTCGAAATGCGCGACCCGACCGCTGCGGGACCGCCTAGTACTGTAAACAGGAGCGGCGGAGCGCGAACGGCGAGTCGTGGTTACGTCGGTAGAAGGCGAGGCTGCGCGTTCCCGAAACGCCAGCCGAGTGCCCTCCCGACCGTTCGAGCGTGCAAGAACGAGACCCGACAATCGCGCGGCGACTGCCAAGTACGAGAGGAACGGCACAAGCGTCGGCGGTCGGTCAAGGAACTGGCGATGTGACGGGTCCGCTGTGCACCAGTGCATACCGTCCCGCCGTCCGCGGCAAGCGCCTCCGCGTCCTCGGGTGACGGAGGCTGCCGGTCGGTTCTTGCAGGCGAGGGATCTCGCTGGCACCGGTTCGCGTTGACGCGCGGCCGGTCATGGCACGGCGATGCGACGGCCGAGGTGCGCAGTACTCGATGGAGGAACCGCACGCTCCGATGACCGTCCCGCCCTCCGCGGCGTATGCGTACCGACCGTAATGGTTGCAGCAGCGCCGGCCGGCTTTTGAATTCGCCACACGAAACACGGTGCGAGATCGCGGTTAGGGGAGCGTCGACGTTGCCAGGCGTTTTGCTTGCTGCCGAGGGAAAGGCGGCACGGCCACGTCGCGCTCGTCGCGATTAGCGGGTCTGCGCGCTTTGGGAAGGTGCCGCAACGACTTGCCGAAAGAGGAAGCACGGAAGAACGAGGGACTTGGACGTCCCGACAATTGAACGCACTTGCGGCCAGGCCCTTGCTGGCTTCGTTCTTCCGCCTCGAGTAGGCTCGTACGCGGCTCCGGCGCCGAAAGTGGTCCTTGGCACCGACTTCGGTGGACGTGGGAAGTGCCGCGCAAGTACGGCGCGCCTGGCTCCACCTGTTGGCTAAAGTAAGCAGCCGGATCGGCATTTTGGTGTGCGGTGGCAAACCGTGGATGCGAAAAAAGCTTGTGCGATTTCGTGGAACAAAAAGCGGGGGTCCCCCTTTTTATGCGGAGGAGACCGACCCGCCCGCCGTGGTGAACCGCGACGCCACGGTAAAAACGGGAGAGGCTTGTCGATGGGACCGTGCATCCCGCGCTCCACGGAGGCCGGGAGGCGGCCGCCCGAGGAAATGTGTAGCCGTCGAGGCCCGCATCTGCGTGCACTCTTATCCAAATGGGTGTACCGCAGGCATTTTCTGGTTAGGCGGGCCAATGAGAGCGAGCACACAACGATACCTACGGGTCCGGCTTGGAGAACCGGCTTCGACGCCTCCCGAGTATTTATAGAGGGGTGGACCACGAAAGCACTCGCAAGTAGCGGAAGCGAAACGCCGTCCGAAACACACCGTTTGCTCGATTTGCGGCAGCCGAAAAAGGCGCGGCAGAGTTTTGGAGTCCAAGCGTGCGCTGAAAAGCGCCCTTCTTGGCCACTGTTTGGCCGAGTGCCAGAAACGTTTGGTTTTGACTGTACGGAATTGAACAAACACTTTTTCACGACTCTAAGCGGTGGATCACTCGGTTCTCGGGTCGATGAAGAACGCAGCCAGCTGCGAGACTTGGTGTGAATTGCAGGACACACTGAGCACTGATTCTTTGAACGCACATTGCGGCCTTGGGTCTTCCCTTGGCTTCGTCTGTCTGAGGGTCGGATCACATATCAAGAGAGCCTTCGGCGCACAAGGGAACGTGAGCCGTCGACTCGTTTTGACCGCGTCGGCAACACGGACAGCACGCTGAACACCTCACAGCGAGCGCCAACAGCGGCCACTCAAGGGCGAGACGGTGGCGACCGTCGTGCCAGAGCCCAACCGAAACGGGGGCGACCGACTGCATTGAGGATGTGGCACCTCGTTGAGACCGCCGCAGGACTTCGAGTCGGAAGGAAGCCTGCAGGGAAAGTGCGGTCGAGGTTGCGTACTCCTCTCTGCGACCGGGCGCGCAAGAGCTGCGAGAGCCACGGACGCGCAACTTTAACGCACGGTAAACACGAGGAGCGAAAGCCGGCCAGCAAAGCTTCTCCAGCCGTGCGCAAAGTGCGCGAGATCGCAGCCTTGCGTTGCGCTTGTTGCCCTCGAAGTAAGCAGGGTGTCCCGTAGACCGGGCGCTCGAACACGCTGCGGGGCCGTGCCTCCTCCAGGCTTTGCCGCGCGAACAGGGAACGTTCGCGCGCAAAGCGCAGGGAGGTGAGGAGGCTGCGCCCGACGTTTGCGGTTCGCTGCGTACGCGGTTGATGCGGAGAGCACGGCGCGACGATTTGCCGCGAAACGGAAAAAGTCTCCCGCACGAGTTGGCGAAACGTTGGCGAAGCT
>NW_027464671.1:887500-890000 GCF_043290135.1 Rhipicephalus microplus
CGGCTACGGAGATCGGCTCTTCGGAGCCCAGTGCGGCAACGCAAACCAGCTCGGAGACGCCGATGGGAGCCCCGGGAAGAGTTTTCTTTTCTCTGTAAGGAGATCGAGTCCCTGGAATGGGTTCACCCCGAGATAGGGACGGTGGCTCCGTAGAGCAGTGCGGCTCTTGCGCTGTCCGGTGCGCTCCTGTCGGCCCTTGAAAATCCGAGTGAGGGAGTGTGATTTTCGTGCCGGACCGTACCCACATCCGCAGCAGGTCTCCAAGGTGAACAGCCTCTAGTCGATAGACCAATGTAGGTAAGGGAAGTCGGCAAAACGGATCCGTAACCTTGGGAAAAGGATTGGCTCTGAGGGCTGAGCCGGTCGGGCTGGGGTCCAGAAGCAGGAACGGCACTGCACCGGGACTGGGCGAGGCTCGCCGCCGTAAAAAGCGGTGCGGCCGAGCCCGGACCAGCGTCGGGACCTTCCTGTGGAAAGCCACAGCTGTGCATTTTCCGTGGGCTTCGCGCCTGAGGTTCTTGCTTCGGCCGGCAGAAAACAGCCAACTCAGAACTGGCACGGACCGGGGGAATCCGACTGTCTAATTAAAACAAAGCATTGCGAGGGCCGTTGATCGGTGCTGACGCAATGTGATTTCTGCCCAGTGCTCTGAATGTCAAAGTGAAGAAATTCAAAAAAGCGCGGGTAAACGGCGGGAGTAACTATGACTCTCTTGGCTTTCGATAGGGTTGTTTTACCGGCAATCTTGAGAGCCTTACGCAGAAAAGGGATCTCTGAAGACTTTATCTCGTACATTGAAGACTTTTACCAAAATGCGGTAACAGTGCTGACATTCGGAGGCAAATCGCTGGTCGTCCATCCTACAGTGGGGGTAAGGCAGGGTGATCCCCTTTCACCGCTCCTGTTCAACTTAGTCATTGACGAGTTCTTGGCTGAGCTTGACCCCCAGTTGGCCTTTACCAGTGAGGGGATGAAGGTATCGGCCATGGCATTTGCGGACGATATTGTTGCGGGTTCGCGGCTATGCAGCTATGCGGGTTCGGCGAGGCGACTGTGGCCAGTTCACGTGACACTGATGAGATCTGGCACTCGTGTGACGGTGAAAGAGTGGCGAGAACAATGCCTTGTGGTAGGATTTGAGGGCTGAGTCCGAAGTTCAGAAGAGGAAGGCACGTCTTGTTCGCTGTGACAGTTAATATGGTGTACGGGGAGGAAACGTTGCGGGCCAGTAAAACACCAGGAGAGGGAAAGACCACGTAATCCCCATCCGGAACACTGGGATATGGTTCAACTGTGACACAAGTTAGGGCTTGGGGTGGGAGGCGAACAAACTCAGCGCACGAAAGCTTGTTCTGTACCATCTTCGACTCTTCGGTGGCCGCAGGCAAGTCAAGTTGCACGACGCCGGCTGAGCAGTCAATTACAGCGGAGTGGTCGGACAAAAAATCGAGTCCAAGGATGACGTCATGTGGACAGTGAGCGAGAACATGGAATAGAACGGACGTCTGGCGGTCGGCGAATCTCACACGCGCGGTGCACATTCCGAGCACAGCCGGGGTCGCTCCACTAGCGACACGTACAAATAGGGACTCTGGCGGCGTAAGGACCTTGTTTAATCGTGCACGGAGGTCAGAGCTCAGAATTGAAATATGTGCGCCGGTGTCAATAAGGGCAGTAACAGGAAGGCCATCCACTTCTACATCAAGCAGGTTTTTGTCCGTAGTCAAGGTCAGCAGAGGGTTTTCAGGTCGGGAGTCCAATGCAGCGTCACCTCCGGGAGCTGCATTGCTCAGTTTTCCGAAGAAGGGCGTCCACTAGGGTGGGGCGACGAATAGCGGCGGTGCTGAGGTGACCTGGAGCGACGGTCATGCGGGGACGGCGAACGGCTGGACCGGCGGACTGGCGTCGCAGGAGTGCCATTGTACGGTCCATCGTCACGAGCGCTGTACTGCAGGGGCCGGTGGTTGTCGTCACGTCGATAGCCAGGAAACGACCGAGGTGGATACGTGCGGAAACGACAGTAGCGGGAGATGTGTCCTACACCATGACAATGAAAACATATAGGCTTGTCGTCCTGTGTCCTCCACTGAGCAGGATCACGATAGCGGCGGAATCTTTCTGGTGCAGGAGAAGGCGCTATGGTACTGACCCGAGGTTCCGTCAACGAACATACAGGCTGCAGCCCAACGTTTGCCAGCTCCTCTCTCACGACCTGTTGGATCAACGAGATCGTTGGTCGATCATCAGATGGGCGGGTCAGAAAAGACGGAGACGCGGCCTCGATTTCTCTACGAACGATGCGAACCACACTCTCGTTGTTATGTGGTTGACTGCATGGCGGCTGAAGGTCCTCGCAAGATGACGTAGCGGCCGTGTTCGGAAGACGCAAGAAATTCTTGGCGACCCGGCGACTCTTCAGCTCTTCGAATCGGCGGCACTCTTTGATGATGTCATCAATGGTGGAACAGTCTTTGGAAACCAGTATGTTAAAAGCATCATC
>NW_027464671.1:895000-910000 GCF_043290135.1 Rhipicephalus microplus
TGCCGTGCGTAGGGACGGGCGCGCGTGCCACATGCCGCCGAAATATGGGTGTCGGAGAAAACAGAGTGCCGCGCGTAACGAGGGGCGCGCGTGTTACAGAGAGATATGCCCAAACGCATGAAAGTGTACGCAGGTGTTCTAAGGCAGTTTTTTTTTTTTTTCCTCATTTTGATGTCGCCCCGGCTGACGCGGTTTTCGTTTTTCCGTGCCGCCCCGGCTGACGCGGTTTTCGTTTTTCCGTGCCGCCCCGGCTGACGCAGTTTTTGCGCCGCCCCGGCTGACGCGGTTTTCGCGCCGCCCCGGCTGACGCGGTTTTTGCGTCGCCCCGGCTGACGCGGTTCGGACTTTGCACTTTTTGGCTCACCCCGGCTGGCGGCCCACTCACTCGATCGCCAGGTCTGTTTGCCCCGGTGGTTCCACCGCCAGGCTTAAGCGCGAACTTTTTTTGTTTGTTTTCTTTTGATTAAGCGCAAGCTTTTTTCTTTGTTTTCTTTTGATTAAGCGCGGGCTTTTTTCTTTGTTTTTTTTTGCATTCGCCCCGGCAGACGCGGTTTTTGCGCCGCCCCGGCTGACGCGGTTTTTGCCGCCCCGGCTGACGCAGTTCGGACTTAGCACTTTTCGGCTGTGCCTGGCTGGCGGCCCACTCACTCGATCGCCATGTCTGTTTGCCACAGTTTTCCCGGTGGTGCTGCACCCGGGCTCGCCCCGGCTGACGCAGTTTTCGCGCCGCCCCGGCTGACGCGGTTTCGTGCCGCCCCGGCAGACGCGGTTTTCGCGCCGCCCCGGCTGACGCGGTTTCGTGCCGCCCCGGCAGACGCAGTTCGGACTTAGCACTTTTCGGCTGTGCCTGGCTGGCGGCCCACTCACTCGATCGCCATGTCTGTTTGCCACAGTTTTCCCGGTGGTGCCGCACCCGGGCTCGCCCCGGCAGACGCGTTTTTTTTTTTCTTTCGCCCCGGCTGACGCAGTTTTCGCGCCGCCCCGGCAGACGCGGTTTTCGCGCCGCCCCGGCAGACGCGGTTTTTTGCGCCGCCCCGGCTGACGCGGTTTTTTGCCGCCCCGGCTGACGCAGTTCGGACTTGGCACTTTTTGGCTGAGCCTGGCTGGCGGCCCACTCACTCGATCGCCATGTCTGTTTGCCACAGTTTTCCCGGTGGTGCCGCACCCGGGCTCGCCCCGGCTGACGCAGTTTTCGCGCCGCCCCGGCTGACGCGGTTTCGTGCCGCCCTGGCAGACGCGGTTTTTGCGCCGCCCCGGCTGACGCGGTTTTTGCCGCCCCGGCTGACGCGGTTTTTGCCGCCCCGGCTGACGCAGTTCGGACTTAGCACTTTTTGGCTGAGCCTGGCTGGTGGCCCACTCACTCGATCGCCATGTCTGTTAGCCACAGTTTTCCCGGTGGTGCCGCACCCGGGCTCGCCCCGGCTGACGCAGTTTTCGCGCCGCCCCGGCAGACGCGGTTTTCGCGCCGCCCCGGCTGACGCGGTTTTTGCCGCCCCGGCTGACGCAGTTCGGACTTAGCACTTTTTGGGCTGAGCCTGGCTGGCGGCCCACTCACTCGATCGCCATGTCTGTTTGCCACAGTCTTCCCGGTGGTGCCGCACCCGGGCTCGCCCCGGCAGACGCGTTTTTTTTTTCTTTCGCCCCGGCAGACGTGGTTCCCCCCCCCCCCTTTTCGCTCGCCCCGGCTGACGAGGTTTTCGCGCCGCCCCGGCTGACGCAGTTTTCGCGCCGCCCCGGCTGACGCGGTTTCGTGCCGCCCCGGCTGACGCGGTTTTCGCGCCGCCCCGGCTGACGCGGTTTTTGCGTCGCCCCGGCTGACACGGTTCGGACTTTGCACTTTTCGGCTGTGCCTGGCTGGCGGCCCACTCACTCGATCGCCATGTCTGTTTGCCACAGTTTTCCCGGTGGTGCCGCACCCGGGCTTGCCCCGGCAGACGCGTTTTTTTTTTTTCTTTCGCCCCGGCTGACGCAGTTTTCGCGCCGCCCCGGCTGACGCGGTTTCGTGCCGCCCCGGCAGACGCGGTTTTTTGCGCCGCCCCGGCTGACGCGGTTTTTGCCGCCCCGGCTGACGCAGTTCGGACTTTGCACTTTTTGGCTGAGCCTGGCTGGCGGCCCACTCACTCGATCGCCATGTCTGTTTGCCACAGTTTTCCCGGTGGTGCCGCACCCGGGCTCGCCCCGGCAGACGCGTTTTTTTTTTTCTTTCGCCCCGGCTGACGCAGTTTTCGCGCCGCCCCGGCTGACGCGGTTTCGTGCCGCCCCGGCAGACGCAGTTCGGACTTGGCACTTTTCGGCTGTGCCTGGCTGGCGGCCCACTCACTCGATCGCCATGTCTGTTTGCCACAGTTTTCCCGGTGGTGCCGCACCCGGGCTCGCCCCGGCAGACGCGTTTTTTTTTTCTTTCGCCCCGGCTGACGCAGTTTTCGCGCCGCCCCGGCAGACGCGGTTTTCGCGCCGCCCCGGCAGACGCGGTTTTTTGCGCCGCCCCGGCTGACGCGGTTTTTTGCCGCCCCGGCTGACGCAGTTCGGACTTGGCACTTTTTGGCTGAGCCTGGCTGGCGGCCCACTCACTCGATCGCCATGTCTGTTTGCCACAGTTTTCCCGGTGGTGCCGCACCCGGGCTCGCCCCGGCTGACGCAGTTTTCGCGCCGCCCCGGCTGACGCGGTTTCGTGCCGCCCCGGCAGACGCGGTTTTTGCGCCGCCCCGGCTGACGCGGTTTTTGCCGCCCCGGCTGACGCGGTTTTTGCCGCCCCGGCTGACGCAGTTCGGACTTGGCACTTTTTGGCTGAGCCTGGCTGGTGGCCCACTCACTCGATCGCCATGTCTGTTAGCCACAGTTTTCCCGGTGGTGCCGCACCCGGGCTCGCCCCGGCTGACGCAGTTTTCGCGCCGCCCCGGCAGACGCGGTTTTCGCGCCGCCCCGGCTGACGCGGTTTTTGCCGCCCCGGCTGACGCAGTTCGGACTTAGCACTTTTTGGGCTGAGCCTGGCTGGCGGCCCACTCACTCGATCGCCATGTCTGTTTGCCACAGTCTTCCCGGTGGTGCCGCACCCGGGCTCGCCCCGGCAGACGCGTTTTTTTTTTCTTTCGCCCCGGCAGACGTGGTTCCCCCCCCCCCCTTTTCGCTCGCCCCGGCTGACGAGGTTTTCGCGCCGCCCCGGCTGACGCAGTTTTCGCGCCGCCCCGGCTGACGCGGTTTCGCGCCGCCCCGGCAGACGCGGTTTTTTGCGCCGCCCCGGCTGACGCGGTTTTTTGCCGCCCCGGCTGACGCAGTTCGGACTTGGCACTTTTTGGCTGAGCCTGGCTGGCGGCCCACTCACTCGATCGCCATGTCTGTTTGCCACAGTTTTCCCGGTGGTGCCGCACCCGGGCTCGCCCCGGCTGACGCAGTTTTCGCGCCGCCCCGGCTGACGCGGTTTCGTGCCGCCCCGGCAGACGCGGTTTTTGCGCCGCCCCGGCTGACGCGGTTTTTGCCGCCCCGGCTGACGCGGTTTTTGCCGCCCCGGCTGACGCAGTTCGGACTTAGCACTTTTTGGCTGAGCCTGGCTGGTGGCCCACTCACTCGATCGCCATGTCTGTTAGCCACAGTTTTCCCGGTGGTGCCGCACCCGGGCTCGCCCCGGCTGACGCAGTTTTCGCGCCGCCCCGGCAGACGCGGTTTTCGCGCCGCCCCGGCTGACGCGGTTTTTGCCGCCCCGGCTGACGCAGTTCGGACTTAGCACTTTTTGGGCTGAGCCTGGCTGGCGGCCCACTCACTCGATCGCCATGTCTGTTTGCCACAGTCTTCCCGGTGGTGCCGCACCCGGGCTCGCCCCGGCAGACGCGTTTTTTTTTTCTTTCGCCCCGGCAGACGTGGTTCCCCCCCCCCCTTTTCGCTCGCCCCGGCTGACGAGGTTTTCGCGCCGCCCCGGCTGACGCAGTTTTCGCGCCGCCCCGGCTGACGCGGTTTCGTGCCGCCCCGGCTGACGCGGTTTTCGCGCCGCCCCGGCTGACGCGGTTTTTGCGTCGCCCCGGCTGACACGGTTCGGACTTTGCACTTTTCGGCTGTGCCTGGCTGGCGGCCCACTCACTCGATCGCCATGTCTGTTTGCCACAGTTTTCCCGGTGGTGCCGCACCCGGGCTTGCCCCGGCAGACGCGTTTTTTTTTTTTCTTTCGCCCCGGCTGACGCAGTTTTCGCGCCGCCCCGGCTGACGCGGTTTCGTGCCGCCCCGGCAGACGCGGTTTTTTGCGCCGCCCCGGCTGACGCGGTTTTTGCCGCCCCGGCTGACGCAGTTCGGACTTTGCACTTTTTGGCTGAGCCTGGCTGGCGGCCCACTCACTCGATCGCCATGTCTGTTTGCCACAGTTTTCCCGGTGGTGCCGCACCCGGGCTCGCCCCGGCAGACGCGTTTTTTTTTTCTTTCGCCCCGGCTGACGCAGTTTTCGCGCCGCCCCGGCTGACGCGGTTTCGTGCCGCCCCGGCAGACGCAGTTCGGACTTGGCACTTTTCGGCTGTGCCTGGCTGGCGGCCCACTCACTCGATCGCCATGTCTGTTTGCCACAGTTTTCCCGGTGGTGCCGCACCCGGGCTCGCCCCGGCAGACGCGTTTTTTTTTTTCTTTCGCCCCGGCTGACGCAGTTTTCGCGCCGCCCCGGCAGACGCGGTTTTCGCGCCGCCCCGGCAGACGCGGTTTTTTGCGCCGCCCCGGCTGACGCGGTTTTTTGCCGCCCCGGCTGACGCAGTTCGGACTTGGCACTTTTTGGCTGAGCCTGGCTGGCGGCCCACTCACTCGATCGCCATGTCTGTTTGCCACAGTTTTCCCGGTGGTGCCGCACCCGGGCTCGCCCCGGCTGACGCAGTTTTCGCGCCGCCCCGGCTGACGCGGTTTCGTGCCGCCCCGGCAGACGCGGTTTTTGCGCCGCCCCGGCTGACGCGGTTTTTGCCGCCCCGGCTGACGCGGTTTTTGCCGCCCCGGCTGACGCAGTTCGGACTTTGCACTTTTCGGCTGTGCCTGGCTGGCGGCCCACTCACTCGATCGCCATGTCTGTTTGCCACAGTTTTCCCGGTGGTGCCGCACCCGGGCTTGCCCCGGCAGACGCGTTTTTTTTTTTTTCTTTCGCCCCGGCTGACGCAGTTTTCGCGCCGCCCCGGCTGACGCGGTTTCGTGCCGCCCCGGCAGACGCGGTTTTTTGCGCCGCCCCGGCTGACGCGGTTTTTGCCGCCCCGGCTGACGCAGTTCGGACTTTGCACTTTTTGGCTGAGCCTGGCTGGCGGCCCACTCACTCGATCGCCATGTCTGTTTGCCACAGTTTTCCCGGTGGTGCCGCACCCGGGCTCGCCCCGGCAGACGCGTTTTTTTTTTTCCTTCGCCCCGGCAGACGTGGTTCCCCCCCCCCCCTCCGTCTTTCTTTTTGTTTTTTTTTTCGCCGCGGCTGAAGTGGATTTTTCGGTGCCTCGACGCCCCGGTAGTCGCGGTTTTTCCGTTTCCGCACGGCCCCGGCTGACGCTGCTCGGTCACAGTCGCCTTTTGTGGTGATTGCAGACTTCTTGAGCGCGGGTGTTTTTTTTTTGTTGTTGTTGTTGTTTTATTACGCATTCGCTCCAGCAGACGCTGTTTAGACTTTTTGTTTCCTCTTTTATCCTGCGACGAGGTGACGAGGTTTATTCGGTGCCCCGCCGCCCCGGCTGAAGTGATTTTTCCTGTCCCGTGCCGCCCCGGCTGACGCGGTTGGGACTTCGCGTTTGTTCGGCCGCCACGGGTTTTGGCGCACTCGCTCGGTTGCTTGTTGTTGCCACTTGTTGCGAACCCAGGTTTCTTGAGCGAGCGCGGGCGTTTTTTCTTCCTTTCTTTCTTTGTTCTATGTGTTAGCGAATCGGCCTTTAATATCACACGAGGACTCACAACCAACAATTTTCAGTTTGAAGTGTAAATAATCTGCAGGTGTTGACGTAACTGACTTGCCCCGTACCCTTGAGTACATCCATGAAGTTCTCGTAGTACTACTAAATCGCATTATTCCAAGTGGAGAAATTCCCATAAATTTGCAAACCTCTACACGAAAATCGGTGCGCGTGATAAAGTTGAAAATTATCGTCCGATATCAAATGTGCCTTCTATAACACAAATTCTAGGAAAAAAAAAAAACACTTGTTCGCCGTTTTCTGCGCCGTGACTGGCAGCACTCCGGCGAAGCGAAACGGGGTCGATTCGAGCACGATATCGGCGTCTTTCGACGTGCTCGCCGGCGACCGTCGCACGAGTACGTCGCACGAGCGCGTCTGCCGGGGCGCCGTTTGCGAAGCCGACGCAAAAGTGGGAACCGCCGCTCGGATGATCGCCGCTTTCGGCAGAGTGAGTGTTGGCACTCCGGGGAAGCGAAACAGCGTGAATGCGCCCACGAAATCGGCGTATTTTGAAGTGACCGCCGGCGACCGTCGCACGAGTACGGTAAACCGCGTCAGCCGGGGCGTAGTTCGGGACGCCGACGAAAAAGTGGGAAGCGCAACTCGGATCTTCGCCGTTTTTGCAGGAGTGAGTGGCGGCCCTCCTGCGAGACCAAGAAGCATCGATTCGTGCACGAATTCGGCGCCTTTCGACGTGATCGCCGGCGACCGTCGCTCGAGTAGGGCAAACCGCGTCTGCCGGGGCGGGCTTCGGGACGCCGATGCGAAAGTGGGAAACGCTGCTCGGATGTTCGCCGTTTTTGGCCGAGTGAGTGCTGGCACTCGGGCGAAGCCAAACGGGGCCGATTACGGCACGATATCGGCGTCTTTCGACGTGCCCGCCGGCGACCGTCGCACGAGTACGGTAAACCGCGTCAGCCCGGGCGGAGTTCGGGACGCCGATGCGAAAGTGGAGAACGCCGCTCGGATCTTCGCCGTTTTTGGAGGAGTGAGTGGCGGCACTCCGGAGAAGCCAAGGAGCGCCAATTAGCGCACGATATCGGCGTCTTTCGACGCGCTCGCCGGCGACCGTCGCACGAGTAGGGCAAACCGCGTCTGCCGGGGCGGGGTTTACGACGCCGACGCAAAAGTGGGAACCGCCGCTCGGATGTTGGCCGTTTTTGGCAGAGTGAGTGCTGGCACTCCGGCGACGCGAAAGAGCGCGAATGCGCCCACGAAAGTGGCGTATTTGGACGTGCTTGACGGCGACCGCTGCAGGAGTACGAAAAACCACGTCAGCCGGGGCGAGCGACCCACGGCGGTCTGGGTGCTTATCGCTGCTATTATAGGGGCACCCCGGCAGACGCAGAAAAAAAAAAAATTTTTTTTCGACCTTCTTTTTTGCTGGTCGAGCTCGGGTAACCCAGGTCGCAATGGGAGCCGCGCACGAAAGCGGCGTCGCGAGACGCGTTCGCGGTCGCTAGTCGCACGAGCTCGGCAACCGCGTCAGCCGGCGCGGAGTTCGGGATGCCGACGGCTAAGTGGGTACCGCTGCTCGGATGTTCGCCGTTTTTGGCCGAGTGAGTGCTGGCACTCCGGTGAAGCCAAGGAGCGCCAATTCGTGCACGATATCGGCGTCTTTCGACGTGCCCGCCGGCCACCGCCGCACGAGTACGGCAAACCGCGTCTGCCGGGGCGGGGTTTGCGACGCGTACGCAATAGTGGGAACCGTCGCTCGGATGTTCGTCGTCTTTGGCCGAGCGAGTGCTGGCACTCCGGCGAAGCGAAACGGGGCCGATTCGGGCACGATATCGGCGTATTTCGACGTGCTCGCCGGCGACCGTCGCACGAGTACGGCAAAGCGCGTCTGCCGGGGCGAGGTTTGCGACGCCGACGAAAAAGTGGGAAGCGCCGCTCGGATCTTCGCCGTTTTTGCAGGAGTGAGTGGCGGCCCTCCTGCGAGACCAAGAAGCATCGACTCGCGCACGATATCGGTGTCTTTCGACGTGCCCGCCGGCCACCGCCGCACGAGTACGGCAAACCGCGTATGCCGGGGCGGGGTTGGCGACGCCGACGCAAAAGTGGGAACCGCCACTAGGATGTTCGCCGTTTTTGGCAGAGTGAGTGCTGGCACTCCGGCGAAGCGAAAGAGCGCGAATGCGCCCACGAAAGTGGCGTGTTTGGACGTGCTTGACGACGACCACCGCAGGAAAACGAAAAACCACGTCAGCCGGGGCGAGCGACCCATGGCGGTCTGGGTGCTTATCGCTGCTATTATAGGGGCACCCCGGCAGACGCAAAAAAAAAAAAATTTTTTTTTCGACATTCTTTTTTGCTCGTCGACCTCGGGTGACCCAGGTCGCAGTGGGAGCCGCGCACGAAAGCGGCGTCGCGAGACGGCTTCGCGGTCGCTAGTCGCACGAGCTCGGCAACCGCGTCTGCCGGGGCGGAGTTCGGGACGCCGACGGCTAAGTGGGAACCGCCGCTCGGATGTTCGCCGTTTGTGGCCGAGTGAGTGCTGGCACTCCGGCGAAGCCAAACGGGGCCGATTCCGGCACGATATCGGCGTCTTTCTACGTGCTCGCCGGCGACCGTCGCACGAGTACGGCAAAGTGCGTCTGCCGGGGCGGGGTTTGCGACGCGTACGCAATAGTGAGAACCGTCGCTCGGATGTTCGTCGTCTTTCGCCGAGCCAGTGCTGGCACTCCGGCGAAGCCGAACGGAGCCGATTCGGGCACGATATCGGCGTCTTTCCACGTGCTCGCCGGCGACCGTCGCACGAGTACGGTAAACCGCGTCAGCCGGGGCGGAGTTCGGGACGCCGATGCGAAAGTGGGAAGCGCCGCTCGGATCTTCGCCGTTTTTGGAGGAGTCAGTGGCGGCACTCCGGTGAAGCCAAGGTGCGCCAATTCGCGCACGATATCGGCGTCTTTCGACGTGCCCGCCGGCCACCGTCGCACGAGTACGGCAAACCTCGTCTGCCGGGGCGGGGTTTGCGACGCCGACGCAAAAGTGGGAACCGCCGCTCGGATGTTCGCCGTTTTTGGCAGAGTGAGTGCTGGCACTCCGGCGAAGCGAAAGAGCGTGAATGCGCCCACGAAAGTAGCGTATTTGGACGTGCTTGACGGCGACCGCCGCAGGAGTACGAAAAACCACGTCAGCCGGGGCGAGCGACCCACGGCGGTCTGGGTGCTTATCGCTGCTATTATAGGGGCACCCCGGCAGACGCAGAAAGAAAAAAAAAAATGGGGACATGGCGTGCGTCACCGTGCGGCTTCGCAGCGTTGCCGAAGTCGCCGAGCCCTTCGACTGAGCCGAACGGCGGACAGGGAACGTTGGTCGGCCGTTCTAACCTGTCGGTGCCACGCCGAGACGTCGTTAAGGAAAACCGCGTCGTGGGCCTCTACGACGCCGTCGATTCGTTGTACGTTTGGTGTCCAGCGTGTCGGCGGCGAGTAGCGGACACGTCGTTCACGACTTCGGTCTTTCGCAGTCGACGCGAACTTGCGGAGAGTCGTGGTGCCTCACGTTTTCGGCAGAAACCGCGGCGGAATTTTCCCGTGCGTGCGCGCACGACCTCGGTGCTGTGCCGTCAGCGTAGTGTTGCACAAACTCGTGGCCTACCCAAGGTGCGGTACGTTTGCGGCCGTATCCTCGGTGGCAATTTCGTGAGTAGGGTCGCAAATTCTACGACCTCGGCGGGTTTGAGAGCGACGTAGACTTGTGGCACGCTCAACGTGCCACACGTTTCGGGGCACACCCGCGGTGAAATTTTCTCGAGTACGCTCGTATTAGTGCCCAAGGAGGTCTGGGTACTTATCGCTGCTATTATGTGGGGGTTCTCGTGAGCGGCGTACGCGAAAGCGACCGGGTGTCTGATATGCGGCGGGCTTCGGCCTCGTCAAGCGTGTCCTCGGGTCTGCTCCAGGGGAATCCACGGCAGTCGTCTGCAGCCTCATCCGCTTGATGCGTTAGGGGCTGGTTGTCGGACGGTGCCGTTTTACCACGATATCGAGGTGTGTTCCGTGTCGTCCTCGGGCGATTCAGATGCGAAAGCGCCGAAGACGCGGGCGTGACCCGTCGTCTGGCGGCTTTGCGGTCTCGGCTCCGTTGCTAGTTCCGGCCGGTCCACCGACAGTGCAGCGGGCTTGGGCAACCCGCACGGCGCGACCGAGTCGATGCAACGAAAAAGAGCGAGCATGAACGTGCTTCTTGCCGCACGGCTCCCACTCGTCTTTCGGGAAGGTTGTGCCGTAGCGAGCTCGAACGCCGTCATCTCGGAGTGCAAAATAAGCGTGTTGGGGCGCCTGAAGGTGGCCTCCGCCGCACACAGACTGCGTCCGGCCCGCCGAAGGCGAGGACGGACGCGCAGTCGAACGATTACCTGGTTGATCCTGCCAGTAATCATATGCTTGTCTCAAAGATTAAGCCATGCATGTCTAAGTACATGCCGAAATAAGGCGAAACCGCGAATGGCTCATTAAATCAGTTATGGTTCCTTAGATCGTTTCTTCCTACTTGGATAACTGTGGCAATTCTAGAGCTAATACATGCAGTGAGCCTGGAGCCCTTTGGGTAACGGGTGCTTTTATTAGACCAAGATCGATCGGGTTTCGGCCCGTATTGTGTGGTGACTCTGGATAACTTTGTGCTGATCGCATGGCCACGAGCCGGCGACGTTTCTTTCAAGTGTCTGCCTTATCAACTTTCGATGGTAGGTTACTTGCTTACCATGGTTGTTACGGGTAACGGAGAATCAGGGTTCGATTCCGGAGAGGGAGCCTGAGAAACGGCTACCACATCCAAGGAAGGCAGCAGGCGCGCAAATTACCCACTCCCGGCACGGGGAGGTAGTGACGAAAAATAACAATACGGGACTCTTTTGAGGCCCCGTAATTGAAATGAGTACACTCTAAATCCTTTAACGAGGATCAATTGGAGGGCAAGTCTGGTGCCAGCAGCCGCGGTAATTCCAGCTCCAATAGCGTATACTAAAGCTGCTGCGGTTAAAAAGCTCGTAGTTGGATCTCAGTTCCAGACGAGTAGTGCATCTACCCGATGCGACGGCTCGGACTGAACATCATGCCGGTTCTTTCTTGGTGCACTTCATTGTGTGCCTCGAGATGGCCGGTGCTTTTACTTTGAAAAAATTAGAGTGCTCAACGCAGGCGAGTCGCCTGAATAAACTTGCATGGAATAATAGAACAAGACCTCGTTTCTGTTCTGTTGGTTTTTGGAATACGAGGTAATGATTAAGAGGGACGGACGGGGGCATTCGTATTGCGGCGCTAGAGGTGAAATTCTTGGACCGTCGCAAGACGAACTACTGCGAAAGCATTTGCCAAGAATGTTTTCATTGATCAAGAACGAAAGTCAGAGGTTCGAAGGCGATCAGATACCGCCCTAGTTCTGACCATAAACGATGCCAACCAGCGATCCGCCTGAGTTACTCAAATGACTCGGCGGGCAGCTTCCGGGAAACCAAAGTATTTGGGTTCCGGGGGAAGTATGGTTGCAAAGCTGAAACTTAAAGGAATTGACGGAAGGGCACCACCAGGAGTGGAGCCTGCGGCTTAATTTGACTCAACACGGGAAAACTTACCCGGCCCGGACACTGGGAGGATTGACAGATTGAGAGCTCTTTCTTGATTCGGTGGATGGTGGTGCATGGCCGTTCTTAGTTGGTGGAGCGATTTGTCTGGTTAATTCCGATAACGAACGAGACTCTAGCCTATTAAATAGGTGCGGGGTTCCCAGCACCTTACAACCTTCTTAGAGGGACAAGCGGCTCCTAGCCGCACGAAACAGAGCAATAACAGGTCTGTGATGCCCTTAGATGTCCGGGGCCGCACGCGCGCTACACTGAAGGAAGCAGCGTGTCTTTATCCCTGTCTGAAAAGACTGGGTAACCCGTGGAACTTCTTTCGTGATTGGGATAGGGGCTTGCAATTGTTCCCCTTGAACGAGGAATTCCCAGTAAGCGCGAGTCATAAGCTCGCGTTGATTACGTCCCTGCCCTTTGTACACACCGCCCGTCGCTACTACCGATTGAATGATTTAGTGAGGTCTTCGGACCGATGTCCGGCGCGGCCTTTCGGTTGCGCCGGTCTGTTGGAAAGATGACCAAACTTGATCATTTAGAGGAAGTAAAAGTCGTAACAAGGTTTCCGTAGGTGAACCTGCGGAAGGATCATTAACGGATTGTGAAGGGTGAGCGCCTCGGCTGCGTCTGCGCCCGACACTTTCTGCCGCTGACCCCGTTTGGACGCGGGGTCGGCTTTTCCCCACGGGGCTGCCTGAATGTGGAGCGGCACCCCGTGACAAATTGTTGCGCCCAGCGGACGCCAACACCGCGACCTTGGACGGTCGGCCAGGTGGCGGACGCGGGTACAAACGGCGCAACGCACTCATAGGTCGGCTTTCGACCCGCCACTGCACCGTGGCTCGAAGCGCTCGAAATGCGCGACCCGACCGCTGCGGGACCGCCTAGTACTGTAAACAGGAGCGGCGGAGCGCGAACGGCGAGTCGTGGTTACGTCGGTAGAAGGCGAGGCTGCGCGTTCCCGAAACGCCAGCCGAGTGCCCTCCCGACCGTTCGAGCGTGCAAGAACGAGACCCGACAATCGCGCGGCGACTGCCAAGTACGAGAGGAACGGCACAAGCGTCGGCGGTCGGTCAAGGAACTGGCGATGTGACGGGTCCGCTGTGCACCAGTGCATACCGTCCCGCCGTCCGCGGCAAGCGCCTCCGCGTCCTCGGGTGACGGAGGCTGCCGGTCGGTTCTTGCAGGCGAGGGATCTCGCTGGCACCGGTTCGCGTTGACGCGCGGCCGGTCATGGCACGGCGATGCGACGGCCGAGGTGCGCAGTACTCGATGGAGGAACCGCACGCTCCGATGACCGTCCCGCCCTCCGCGGCGTATGCGTACCGACCGTAATGGTTGCAGCAGCGCCGGCCGGCTTTTGAATTCGCCACACGAAACACGGTGCGAGATCGCGGTTAGGGGAGCGTCGACGTTGCCAGGCGTTTTGCTTGCTGCCGAGGGAAAGGCGGCACGGCCACGTCGCGCTCGTCGCGATTAGCGGGTCTGCGCGCTTTGGGAAGGTGCCGCAACGACTTGCCGAAAGAGGAAGCACGGAAGAACGAGGGACTTGGACGTCCCGACAATTGAACGCACTTGCGGCCAGGCCCTTGCTGGCTTCGTTCTTCCGCCTCGAGTAGGCTCGTACGCGGCTCCGGCGCCGAAAGTGGTCCTTGGCACCGACTTCGGTGGACGTGGGAAGTGCCGCGCAAGTACGGCGCGCCTGGCTCCACCTGTTGGCTAAAGTAAGCAGCCGGATTGGCATTTTGGTGTGCGGTGGCAAACCGTGGATGCGAAAAAAGCTTGTGCGATTTCGTGGAACAAAAAGCGGGGGTCCCCCTTTTTATGCGGAGGAGACCGACCCGCCCGCCGTGGTGAACCGCGACGCCACGGTAAAAACGGGAGAGGCTTGTCGATGGGACCGTGCATCCCGCGCTCCACGGAGGCCGGGAGGCGGCCGCCCGAGGAAATGTGTAGCCGTCGAGGCCCGCATCTGCGTGCACTCTTATCCAAATGGGTGTACCGCAGGCATTTTCTGGTTAGGCGGGCCAATGAGAGCGAGCACACAACGATACCTACGGGTCCGGCTTGGAGAACCGGCTTCGACGCCTCCCGAGTATTTATAGAGGGGTGGACCACGAAAGCACTCGCAAGTAGCGGAAGCGAAACGCCGTCCGAAACACACCGTTTGCTCGATTTGCGGCAGCCGAAAAAGGCGCGGCAGAGTTTTGGAGTCCAAGCGTGCGCTGAAAAGCGCCCTTCTTGGCCACTGTTTGGCCGAGTGCCAGAAACGTTTGGTTTTGACTGTACGGAATTGAACAAACACTTTTTCACGACTCTAAGCGGTGGATCACTCGGTTCTCGGGTCGATGAAGAACGCAGCCAGCTGCGAGACTTGGTGTGAATTGCAGGACACACTGAGCACTGATTCTTTGAACGCACATTGCGGCCTTGGGTCTTCCCTTGGCTTCGTCTGTCTGAGGGTCGGATCACATATCAAGAGAGCCTTCGGCGCACAAGGGAACGTGAGCCGTCGACTCGTTTTGACCGCGTCGGCAACACGGACAGCACGCTGAACACCTCACAGCGAGCGCCAACAGCGGCCACTCAAGGGCGAGACGGTGGCGACCGTCGTGCCAGAGCCCAACCGAAACGGGGGCGACCGACTGCATTGAGGATGTGGCACCTCGTTGAGACCGCCGCAGGACTTCGAGTCGGAAGGAAGCCTGCAGGGAAAGTGCGGTCGAGGTTGCGTACTCCTCTCTGCGACCGGGCGCGCAAGAGCTGCGAGAGCCACGGACGCGCAACTTTAACGCACGGTAAACACGAGGAGCGAAAGCCGGCCAGCAAAGCTTCTCCAGCCGTGCGCAAAGTGCGCGAGATCGCAGCCTTGCGTTGCGCTTGTTGCCCTCGAAGTAAGCAGGGTGTCCCGTAGACCGGGCGCTCGAACACGCTGCGGGGCCGTGCCTCCTCCAGGCTTTGCCGCGCGAACAGGGAACGTTCGCGCGCAAAGCGCAGGGAGGTGAGGAGGCTGCGCCCGACGTTTGCGGTTCGCTGCGTACGCGGTTGATGCGGAGAGCACGGCGCGACGACTTGCCGCGAAACGGAAAAAGTCTCCCGCACGAGTTGGCGAAACGTTGGCGAAGCTTAAGGCGTTCTCGTCGTAGTCCGCCGTCGGTCTAAGTGCTTCGCAGTTCCCGTCCCGTTCAAAAAACTGGGCCACTCCAGTTGGGGCGGGGGCGACGCTACACGAGACGATGCCTCTCGCCAGGCTGCGTGGCTGCCCTTGCGGCGGCGGCGACTGGCCTCGGCGGTGTTTGGGCTTTCGACACGGTCGTTTATCACGCAACTGCTCGGACGACGCACGCGCGCAGCGGAATGCCGCTTGCCAGCCTTGTGAAGATGTGACCCTGTACAGGGTTGCGGGCGCACTTGGTAGGGCGTCGTACTCGGTTCGCGATGGGTTTACGAACGTGTCCCGTCACTTCCACGTCACACCGGTTGTGCGCCGCACGCGTGCAGCGGGGAAGCCGATTGCCAGCCTTGTGAAGA
>NW_027464671.1:912500-917500 GCF_043290135.1 Rhipicephalus microplus
CTGGGCGAGGCTCGCCGCCGTAAAAAGCGGTGCGGCCGAGCCCGGACCAGCGTCGGGACCTTCCTGTGGAAAGCCACAGCTGTGCATTTTCCGTGGGCTTCGCGCCTGAGGTTCTTGCTTCGGCCGGCAGAAAACAGCCAACTCAGAACTGGCACGGACCGGGGGAATCCGACTGTCTAATTAAAACAAAGCATTGCGAGGGCCGTTGATCGGTGCTGACGCAATGTGATTTCTGCCCAGTGCTCTGAATGTCAAAGTGAAGAAATTCAAAAAAGCGCGGGTAAACGGCGGGAGTAACTATGACTCTCTTGTGGTAGCCAAATGCCTCGTCATCTAATTAGTGACGCGCATGAATGGATTAACGAGATTCCCACTGTCCCTACTCTATCTACTACTACCACCAGGGGGCCCGAGTGGATCCGGCCAGCCATTCTCACAGGAGCGAGTTTTTCAAGGTTTTCGACAACAAAAAGAGTGAGTACGCTAAAACCTTTGCACACTCCTCTACTATAAAGTGACCGAGACCACCCGGGTGCCGAAAACCGCACGAGAATCGGCCAAGGAACGCCAAAAATCCGAGTTTTCATCGATGTAAACAGCCTCTTGGCGGCCATTACACAAGGAACACCCAAAACTCGACGATAACAGCAAATCCGCGGCTGATTTCGGCTGAATTCCGGTGCCGGGAGAGTCCTGGGGAGTATCCGAAGATAGGACAGCCAGTTTTGCGCGGGGATCTAGGGCGAAACGTCTGAAAATCGCCGGTTTTCCGACCGAAGTGAGTCCAGTTTCCCGCCAAAACATGGGCGCGGCCATATTGGATTGAGGTCACATTTTCGCCAAAAGTGGAATAACTTTGGAACGAAAGGTCGCAGGAAGACAAAACTGGTATCATTTTGATCAGAAAAAAGTGCTAATAGTGATAGGAAAAAACGCGGTGTTCCTACGTTAACTCTAACACCAAAATCCGGAACCCCCCTATTACCAGGGTTGAAAACCTGCACATTGTGGCCAGGTTGAGCAACTGGATTAAACCAAATTTGGCGGAACTAGGAAATTCTTGCTGAAAACGCTCGGAACCAAGTCCTGGTGCCACAGAACAGCAGAATTATTCTTCTCAGTTCAAGAGGGCCACAAAAGAACAAGGAATTTCAACTTTCCTGACCATTTTCTACAGTTAGACAAAAACAGCAAATCCGAGGCTGGTTTCGGTTCTTTTCTGGAGCCGGCAGTTCTGGAAGTGCTTGAAGACTGGATACACGCTTTTGCTAGTAGTTCTGGGGCGAAACGACAGGAAATTGACATTTTCCGACTGTTCTGAGTTCGGATTCCCGTCAAAATGAGAGGCGGCCATCTTTGATTGAACACTTCACGCCAAAGGTAGATAACTCCGGAACGAATCCCCGTAGAGAGACAAAACTGGTATCTATCTGTTTAGCGGAAAACGCCAACAGAGACAGGAAAAGTGCGGCGCCTCTACGCTGCCAAGAACACCTAAAACCGGCAACCTCTACTACCAAGGTTGAGGAACATCTCTGGCGATACCAGAACAAGTTAAAAAGGAGTAACTTTCTTCCAGACGGCTAACAACGGCTTCGAAGGCACAAACCCTTCTCTTGGAACACAGCGTGGAGATTAGGAGAAGATGTTGAAACCCAAGGGGATGAGAACGGAAACCCAGAAACAAGGACTGGAGGGAAGAGGACCTCTACAAACGGCAAACCCAGCAGTGGGGCCTACGTCAAAGGTCCTAAAAAACACAGGAAGCAATGACGACTCTGCAATTACAGACCCCACGCAAGGGGCGAAGACAGACAAGATACAGAAGAAGAAGACCAAGAGGGTGGAACAAAAACAAGTGACCAACAAAGAAGAGAAGGCAAAGAAAGAAGAACCACAAGGAGCGATGCCCGCCAAAGCTTCTCTTGAAACAGATTGGTGGAGCCCAACCGAGAATGACCAGGTAGAGGGAGGCAGCCGAGGAACCGAAACCGAAGAAGCTGAAGGAGGAGAGGTCCACCCTCAAACACAAACGGCTGCTAACGAAGGAGCGCTAGACAACTGGGACGGGGACGAAGACAGAAATTCACAATCGTCACTCCCAACCAGCCGCGGAGAAAAGGGTACAGTTTTGTCTAGACTTTCCAAAGCAGACAAGAACACTATGAGGGCTCTCATTAAAATCTCTACATTGACGGGCGGCGACGAGGCGGTAGCCCAGCAGATTGAAGCGATAATCTCCGAACAAGCTAAATTGAAAAACCTGTTAATGGAACAGGCCCAACAGATTGCGTTCCAAAAAGGCAGGATCGAAGAATTGGAGAAAAGAAGACAAGAAGAACCACTCGAACAAAGGGAAGAGCCAACACAGAGCAACACTCCCGCAACCGAGAGCCGACCAACCTATGCTCTGGTGGTATCTTCCGGAACAATGGAGAAAAAAGAGGTCGCATCGCTTCTGAGGCAGCGGGTGGATCCCCTCGACCTGGGAATCCAAGAAGCAACAATTCGGCCAGGGAGAGAGGGAATTGTCGTGATGACGAAGTCAAAAGAAGACTCAGCTAAGATTCTCCAGTTCATTCAGAAGGACAGAGAACTGAGAAATGTTGAAGCCAAGCTCCCAAAGGAGAACAGGATCCATAAGAAAATAATTGGACTCGAGGATGAAATTGACGAGGTCAATCTCCCAGCCCGAATCGTCAGGCAAAACCGTTTGGTGTGCTCGCCAGAAGACATAACAATAAAGAAGACATGGCCGGGCAAGAGAGGCAAGACAGTGATTCTTGCCCTAAATCGAAGTGCAAACAAAGCAATCGGAAGCCGAACTGCACTGAACATCGGCTGGTCACGATGCCCGATCTTTGACGACATCTTTTGGCCAAGATGCACAAGATGCGCCATGCACGGCCACATTGCTCCCGATTGCGATGGCCCCCAGCGCTGCATTAACTGTGGCCAACGAGGTCACTACCAAAGAGAATGTGAAGCAGAATCGCACTGCAACATCTGCGAGACTGAGGGTCGCACCGAGACAGATCATTCTATGATGTCCAGGGAATGCCCGGTATACATAACAAAGGTACAGGCCGAGAAAGGCAAAATTCTAGCTAGACTAAACTAAGAGTACCCAACACACAGGCACAATGGCGAATAGCACTGAAATACAAATAATACAGGTAAATTTAGGCAGGGCATTTAAGGCAAATCAGTCACTAAACAATTTTCAACAAGAAGAAGAATTCGACATATCTGTACTCCAAGAACCATATTCGCTCAACAACAAAATCATAGGGTTTCCGCTAAAGCATAAAGTTATAGCCAACAACAAAGACCCGAAGACAGCCATCATAATACACAAAGAAAATATAACCGCTTTCCCAATTATTATAGAACAAAAACTAATAGCAGTCAAGATAAATAAAGGTGAAAGAGAATTGGTAATTATCAACTGCTACTGTCCTCCGAATGAAAACGTCGAGCTGGCAATGTCAGCAATAGGAAACATTTTACAGAAATTTATAGACATTAACACGATAATAATGGGTGACTTCAACTCAAAACATCAAATTTGGGGAAGCACGGAGACGGATGAGAAAGGTGAAAAAGTATTAGAATTCACAGTATTACACAACCTGACATTATTAAATGCCAAAGAATCACCTCCGACATTTAAAACAAGTAGGGCGAGGGGTTGGATTGACCTCACCATATGTGACGCAAACCTAAACCAGGATATTAAAAGCTGGGAAGTACTTAAAACCTATAATCACAGCGATCACAGATACATTAAAGTTGTTATTAAAAATGAAGAACTTCCAGAGGAATATGGCCTAACGTTAAAAGGGCAAACAAAAGTCATGGAAAAGTTGCAAATTGATCCCTGGTTTGAGGAAGTCCAGGGGAAAATAAACACGAAGGAAAGTATTGAAGAAATAGTGAATACGCTACACGAGAAAATCGAGAAACTTAAGAAGGAATTCAGTAAAAAGAAAAAACCTTCTAAACAAAAACCGAATACTTGGTGGTCAAGAGACCTAGAAATTGAAAGGAAGAGAGTCAGAGCACTACGAAGGAGGTATCAAAAGGCGAAAGGGGATATCAGAGAACAATACAAAAAGGAATACTATAAAGAACATGACACGTATAACAACATGATAGAACAGGCTAAAAACAACAGTTGGAAAACTCTATGTACTAAGGCTACGAAAAATCCATTCATCCTACCGTATAAAATTGCACGAAATAAGATGAAAACCAAGGTTATGTTTAGAAGCATCACAAAAGAAAATGGAGAAGTCACAAAGACTCTTCAGGAAACAATAGAACACATTCTAGGAAATTTATACCCTAACTGCATGGAAAATGACGAGCCAGGACACAGTCAAATACAATCAAGCAACGACACAATAAACAATAACAAACAGGGAGGAAATTGGACATCGGGAGCAGAAATGAGAGAAAGAAATTTACCCAGTGATGACCTCCCATTTACAGAGATTGAAGTAACGCAGATAGTAAAAAATCTGAGGAAAGATGTAACCCCCGGACCAGACAACCTAAAAACTAACCTCATACAAGTGATGTATGAAAGGCATAAGACTTTCTTTGTCAATCTTTTTAATGCATGCTTAAAGCACGGACATTTTCCTCAAAGATGGAAAGAATCTAAAATTATATTGATTCCAAAAGGGAACGGAGAGGACAAATCCGAGGAAAACAAATATCGCCCAATAGCTATTAACTCGATTTTGGGAAAAATATTAGAAAAGCTCATAAAAGATAGAATCTATTATTTCTTGTTTAAAAATCACCATTTTAACAAAAAACAATTTGGATTTACCCATGGGACATCAACAACCACGGCATTGGAAGAAATAATCAAACGAATAAACCAAGCGAAAATTGATAAGCTAAACAGCATGCTAATAGCACTAGATATTAAAAACGCATTCAATTCTATAAAACCCGAAGTAGTTATTCAGAAATTAGAAGAATATAAG
>NW_027464671.1:922500-937500 GCF_043290135.1 Rhipicephalus microplus
AAGGAACGGCGCGCAGTAGGGGTTTAAAACAAAGCTGGTCCCGAAACCGCGCCAAGTACGAAAGGAACAGCGCGGTCGAGACTCGGAAGAAAAAGCTTTCAAAGTGTCGTAGCAAGATGCACACTGCTGTTCGTGTGGAACAAACGTGACTACCGTACTGTACGGTGGAGTTCTGTGCGCAAAAGCGGCGCGTGTGTTTCTAAGCACCACAGCGTTGTGTCAAAAAAGAGGTGCCTGAGAGAAACGCATGCGACTGCCGTGCTTTGCGGCATAGCACCGTGCGCAAAAACGGTGCGCATGCAAGAGGTGTCAGAGCTAGCGAACTTGTGCCACGAGCAACAGGTCACTAAAAGCCTATAGATGACGGTGTTGGAGGAAAAGAAAAATATCGAGAAAGCACTGCGGTGTGCCGTGCGTAGGGACGGGCGCGCGTGCCACATGCCGCCGAAATATGGGTGTCGGAGAAAACAGAGTGCCGCGCGTAACGAGGGGCGCGCGTGTTACAGAGAGATATGCCCAAACGCATGAAAGTGTACGCAGGTGTCCTAAGGCAGTTTTTTTTTTTCCTCATTTTGATGTCGCCCCGGCTGACGCGGTTTTCGTTTTTCCGTGCCGCCCCGGCTGACGCGGTTTTCGTTTTTCCGTGCCGCCCCGGCTGACGCAGTTTTTGCGCCGCCCCGGCTGACGCGGTTTTCGCGCCGCCCCGGCTGACGCGGTTTTTGCGTCGCCCCGGCTGACGCGGTTCGGACTTTGCACTTTTTGGCTCACCCCGGCTGGCGGCCCACTCACTCGATCGCCAGGTCTGTTTGCCCCGGTGGTTCCACCGCCAGGCTTAAGCGCGAACTTTTTTTGTTTGTTTTCTTTTGATTAAGCGCAAGCTTTTTTCTTTGTTTTCTTTTGATTAAGCGCGGGCTTTTTTCTTTGTTTTTTTTTGCATTCGCCCCGGCAGACGCGGTTTTTGCGCCGCCCCGGCTGACGCGGTTTTTGCCGCCCCGGCTGACGCAGTTCGGACTTAGCACTTTTCGGCTGTGCCTGGCTGGCGGCCCACTCACTCGATCGCCATGTCTGTTTGCCACAGTTTTCCCGGTGGTGCTGCACCCGGGCTCGCCCCGGCTGACGCAGTTTTCGCGCCGCCCCGGCTGACGCGGTTTCGTGCCGCCCCGGCAGACGCGGTTTTCGCGCCGCCCCGGCTGACGCGGTTTCGTGCCGCCCCGGCAGACGCAGTTCGGACTTAGCACTTTTCGGCTGTGCCTGGCTGGCGGCCCACTCACTCGATCGCCATGTCTGTTTGCCACAGTTTTCCCGGTGGTGCCGCACCCGGGCTCGCCCCGGCAGACGCGTTTTTTTTTTCTTTCGCCCCGGCTGACGCAGTTTTCGCGCCGCCCCGGCTGACGCGGTTTCGGGCCGCCCCGGCAGACGCAGTTCGGACTTGGCACTTTTCGGCTGTGCCTGGCTGGCGGCCCACTCACTCGATCGCCATGTCTGTTTGCCACAGTTTTCCCGGTGGTGCCGCACCCGGGCTCGCCCCGGCAGACGCGTTTTTTTTTTCTTTCGCCCCGGCTGACGCAGTTTTCGCGCCGCCCCGGCAGACGCGGTTTTCGCGCCGCCCCGGCAGACGCGGTTTTTTGCGCCGCCCCGGCTGACGCGGTTTTTTGCCGCCCCGGCTGACGCAGTTCGGACTTGGCACTTTTTGGCTGAGCCTGGCTGGCGGCCCACTCACTCGATCGCCATGTCTGTTTGCCACAGTTTTCCCGGTGGTGCCGCACCCGGGCTCGCCCCGGCTGACGCAGTTTTCGCGCCGCCCCGGCTGACGCGGTTTCGTGCCGCCCCGGCAGACGCGGTTTTTGCGCCGCCCCGGCTGACGCGGTTTTTGCCGCCCCGGCTGACGCGGTTTTTGCCGCCCCGGCTGACGCAGTTCGGACTTAGCACTTTTTGGCTGAGCCTGGCTGGTGGCCCACTCACTCGATCGCCATGTCTGTTAGCCACAGTTTTCCCGGTGGTGCCGCACCCGGGCTCGCCCCGGCTGACGCAGTTTTCGCGCCGCCCCGGCAGACGCGGTTTTCGCGCCGCCCCGGCTGACGCGGTTTTTGCCGCCCCGGCTGACGCAGTTCGGACTTAGCACTTTTTGGGCTGAGCCTGGCTGGCGGCCCACTCACTCGATCGCCATGTCTGTTTGCCACAGTCTTCCCGGTGGTGCCGCACCCGGGCTCGCCCCGGCAGACGCGTTTTTTTTTTCTTTCGCCCCGGCAGACGTGGTTCCCCCCCCCCCTTTTCGCTCGCCCCGGCTGACGAGGTTTTCGCGCCGCCCCGGCTGACGCAGTTTTCGCGCCGCCCCGGCTGACGCGGTTTCGTGCCGCCCCGGCTGACGCGGTTTTCGCGCCGCCCCGGCTGACGCGGTTTTTGCGTCGCCCCGGCTGACACGGTTCGGACTTTGCACTTTTCGGCTGTGCCTGGCTGGCGGCCCACTCACTCGATCGCCATGTCTGTTTGCCACAGTTTTCCCGGTGGTGCCGCACCCGGGCTTGCCCCGGCAGACGCGTTTTTTTTTTTCTTTCGCCCCGGCTGACGCAGTTTTCGCGCCGCCCCGGCTGACGCGGTTTCGTGCCGCCCCGGCAGACGCGGTTTTTTGCGCCGCCCCGGCTGACGCGGTTTTTGCCGCCCCGGCTGACGCAGTTCGGACTTTGCACTTTTTGGCTGAGCCTGGCTGGCGGCCCACTCACTCGATCGCCATGTCTGTTTGCCACAGTTTTCCCGGTGGTGCCGCACCCGGGCTCGCCCCGGCAGACGCGTTTTTTTTTTCTTTCGCCCCGGCTGACGCAGTTTTCGCGCCGCCCCGGCTGACGCGGTTTCGTGCCGCCCCGGCAGACGCAGTTCGGACTTGGCACTTTTCGGCTGTGCCTGGCTGGCGGCCCACTCACTCGATCGCCATGTCTGTTTGCCACAGTTTTCCCGGTGGTGCCGCACCCGGGCTCGCCCCGGCAGACGCGTTTTTTTTTTCTTTCGCCCCGGCTGACGCAGTTTTCGCGCCGCCCCGGCAGACGCGGTTTTCGCGCCGCCCCGGCAGACGCGGTTTTTTGCGCCGCCCCGGCTGACGCGGTTTTTTGCCGCCCCGGCTGACGCAGTTCGGACTTGGCACTTTTTGGCTGAGCCTGGCTGGCGGCCCACTCACTCGATCGCCATGTCTGTTTGCCACAGTTTTCCCGGTGGTGCCGCACCCGGGCTCGCCCCGGCTGACGCAGTTTTCGCGCCGCCCCGGCTGACGCGGTTTCGTGCCGCCCCGGCAGACGCGGTTTTTGCGCCGCCCCGGCTGACGCGGTTTTTGCCGCCCCGGCTGACGCGGTTTTTGCCGCCCCGGCTGACGCAGTTCGGACTTGGCACTTTTTGGCTGAGCCTGGCTGGTGGCCCACTCACTCGATCGCCATGTCTGTTAGCCACAGTTTTCCCGGTGGTGCCGCACCCGGGCTCGCCCCGGCTGACGCAGTTTTCGCGCCGCCCCGGCAGACGCGGTTTTCGCGCCGCCCCGGCTGACGCGGTTTTTGCCGCCCCGGCTGACGCAGTTCGGACTTAGCACTTTTTGGGCTGAGCCTGGCTGGCGGCCCACTCACTCGATCGCCATGTCTGTTTGCCACAGTCTTCCCGGTGGTGCCGCACCCGGGCTCGCCCCGGCAGACGCGTTTTTTTTTTCTTTCGCCCCGGCAGACGTGGTTCCCCCCCCCCCTTTTCGCTCGCCCCGGCTGACGAGGTTTTCGCGCCGCCCCGGCTGACGCAGTTTTCGCGCCGCCCCGGCTGACGCGGTTTCGCGCCGCCCCGGCAGACGCGGTTTTTTGCGCCGCCCCGGCTGACGCGGTTTTTTGCCGCCCCGGCTGACGCAGTTCGGACTTGGCACTTTTTGGCTGAGCCTGGCTGGCGGCCCACTCACTCGATCGCCATGTCTGTTTGCCACAGTTTTCCCGGTGGTGCCGCACCCGGGCTCGCCCCGGCTGACGCAGTTTTCGCGCCGCCCCGGCTGACGCGGTTTCGTGCCGCCCCGGCAGACGCGGTTTTTGCGCCGCCCCGGCTGACGCGGTTTTTGCCGCCCCGGCTGACGCGGTTTTTGCCGCCCCGGCTGACGCAGTTCGGACTTAGCACTTTTTGGCTGAGCCTGGCTGGTGGCCCACTCACTCGATCGCCATGTCTGTTAGCCACAGTTTTCCCGGTGGTGCCGCACCCGGGCTCGCCCCGGCTGACGCAGTTTTCGCGCCGCCCCGGCAGACGCGGTTTTCGCGCCGCCCCGGCTGACGCGGTTTTTGCCGCCCCGGCTGACGCAGTTCGGACTTAGCACTTTTTGGGCTGAGCCTGGCTGGCGGCCCACTCACTCGATCGCCATGTCTGTTTGCCACAGTCTTCCCGGTGGTGCCGCACCCGGGCTCGCCCCGGCAGACGCGTTTTTTTTTTCTTTCGCCCCGGCAGACGTGGTTCCCCCCCCCCCTTTTCGCTCGCCCCGGCTGACGAGGTTTTCGCGCCGCCCCGGCTGACGCAGTTTTCGCGCCGCCCCGGCTGACGCGGTTTCGTGCCGCCCCGGCTGACGCGGTTTTCGCGCCGCCCCGGCTGACGCGGTTTTTGCGTCGCCCCGGCTGACACGGTTCGGACTTTGCACTTTTCGGCTGTGCCTGGCTGGCGGCCCACTCACTCGATCGCCATGTCTGTTTGCCACAGTTTTCCCGGTGGTGCCGCACCCGGGCTTGCCCCGGCAGACGCGTTTTTTTTTTTTTCTTTCGCCCCGGCTGACGCAGTTTTCGCGCCGCCCCGGCTGACGCGGTTTCGTGCCGCCCCGGCAGACGCGGTTTTTTGCGCCGCCCCGGCTGACGCGGTTTTTGCCGCCCCGGCTGACGCAGTTCGGACTTTGCACTTTTTGGCTGAGCCTGGCTGGCGGCCCACTCACTCGATCGCCATGTCTGTTTGCCACAGTTTTCCCGGTGGTGCCGCACCCGGGCTCGCCCCGGCAGACGCGTTTTTTTTTTCTTTCGCCCCGGCTGACGCAGTTTTCGCGCCGCCCCGGCTGACGCGGTTTCGTGCCGCCCCGGCAGACGCAGTTCGGACTTGGCACTTTTCGGCTGTGCCTGGCTGGCGGCCCACTCACTCGATCGCCATGTCTGTTTGCCACAGTTTTCCCGGTGGTGCCGCACCCGGGCTCGCCCCGGCAGACGCGTTTTTTTTTTCTTTCGCCCCGGCTGACGCAGTTTTCGCGCCGCCCCGGCAGACGCGGTTTTCGCGCCGCCCCGGCAGACGCGGTTTTTTGCGCCGCCCCGGCTGACGCGGTTTTTTGCCGCCCCGGCTGACGCAGTTCGGACTTGGCACTTTTTGGCTGAGCCTGGCTGGCGGCCCACTCACTCGATCGCCATGTCTGTTTGCCACAGTTTTCCCGGTGGTGCCGCACCCGGGCTCGCCCCGGCTGACGCAGTTTTCGCGCCGCCCCGGCTGACGCGGTTTCGTGCCGCCCCGGCAGACGCGGTTTTTGCGCCGCCCCGGCTGACGCGGTTTTTGCCGCCCCGGCTGACGCGGTTTTTGCCGCCCCGGCTGACGCAGTTCGGACTTAGCACTTTTCGGCTGAGCCTGGCTGGTGGCCCACTCACTCGATCGCCATGTCTGTTAGCCACAGTTTTCCCGGTGGTGCCGCACCCGGGCTCGCCCCGGCTGACGCAGTTTTCGCGCCGCCCCGGCAGACGCGGTTTTCGCGCCGCCCCGGCTGACGCGGTTTTTGCCGCCCCGGCTGACACGGTTCGGACTTTGCACTTTTCGGCTGTGCCTGGCTGGCGGCCCACTCACTCGATCGCCATGTCTGTTTGCCACAGTTTTCCCGGTGGTGCCGCACCCGGGCTTGCCCCGGCAGACGCGTTTTTTTTTTTTCTTTCGCCCCGGCTGACGCAGTTTTCGCGCCGCCCCGGCTGACGCGGTTTCGTGCCGCCCCGGCAGACGCGGTTTTTTGCGCCGCCCCGGCTGACGCGGTTTTTGCCGCCCCGGCTGACGCAGTTCGGACTTTGCACTTTTTGGCTGAGCCTGGCTGGCGGCCCACTCACTCGATCGCCATGTCTGTTTGCCACAGTTTTCCCGGTGGTGCCGCACCCGGGCTCGCCCCGGCAGACGCGTTTTTTTTTTTCCTTCGCCCCGGCAGACGTGGTTCCCCCCCCCCCCCTCCGTCTTTCTTTTTGTTTTTTTTTTCGCCGCGGCTGAAGTGGATTTTTCGGTGCCTCGACGCCCCGGTAGTCGCGGTTTTTCCGTTTCCGCACGGCCCCGGCTGACGCTGCTCGGTCACAGTCGCCTTTTGTGGTGATTGCAGACTTCTTGAGCGCGGGTGTTTTTTTTTTGTTGTTGTTGTTGTTTTATTACGCATTCGCTCCAGCAGACGCTGTTTAGACTTTTTGTTTCCTCTTTTATCCTGCGACGAGGTGACGAGGTTTATTCGGTGCCCCGCCGCCCCGGCTGAAGTGATTTTTCCTGTCCCGTGCCGCCCCGGCTGACGCGGTTGGGACTTCGCGTTTGTTCGGCCGCCACGGGTTTTGGCGCACTCGCTCGGTTGCTTGTTGTTGCCACTTGTTGCGAACCCAGGTTTCTTGAGCGAGCGCGGGCGTTTTTTCTTCCTTTCTTTCTTTGTTCTATGTGTTAGCGAATCGGCCTTTAATATCACACGAGGACTCACAACCAACAATTTTCAGTTTGAAGTGTAAATAATCTGCAGGTGTTGACGTAACTGACTTGCCCCGTACCCTTGAGTACATCCATGAAGTTCTCGTAGTACTACTAAATCGCATTATTCCAAGTGGAGAAATTCCCATAAATTTGCAAACCTCTACACGAAAATCGGTGCGCGTGATAAAGTTGAAAATTATCGTCCGATATCAAATGTGCCTTCTATAACACAAATTCTAGGAAAAAAAAAAAAACACTTGTTCGCCGTTTTCTGCGCCGTGACTGGCAGCACTCCGGCGAAGCGAAACGGGGTCGATTCGAGCACGATATCGGCGTCTTTCGACGTGCTCGCCGGCGACCGTCGCACGAGTACGTCGCACGAGCGCGTCTGCCGGGGCGCCGTTTGCGAAGCCGACGCAAAAGTGGGAACCGCCGCTCGGATGATCGCCGCTTTCGGCAGAGTGAGTGTTGGCACTCCGGGGAAGCGAAACAGCGTGAATGCGCCCACGAAATCGGCGTATTTTGAAGTGACCGCCGGCGACCGTCGCACGAGTACGGTAAACCGCGTCAGCCGGGGCGTAGTTCGGGACGCCGACGAAAAAGTGGGAAGCGCAACTCGGATCTTCGCCGTTTTTGCAGGAGTGAGTGGCGGCCCTCCTGCGAGACCAAGAAGCATCGATTCGTGCACGAATTCGGCGCCTTTCGACGTGATCGCCGGCGACCGTCGCTCGAGTAGGGCAAACCGCGTCTGCCGGGGCGGGCTTCGGGACGCCGATGCGAAAGTGGGAAACGCTGCTCGGATGTTCGCCGTTTTTGGCCGAGTGAGTGCTGGCACTCGGGCGAAGCCAAACGGGGCCGATTACGGCACGATATCGGCGTCTTTCGACGTGCCCGCCGGCGACCGTCGCACGAGTACGGTAAACCGCGTCAGCCCGGGCGGAGTTCGGGACGCCGATGCGAAAGTGGAGAACGCCGCTCGGATCTTCGCCGTTTTTGGAGGAGTGAGTGGCGGCACTCCGGAGAAGCCAAGGAGCGCCAATTAGCGCACGATATCGGCGTCTTTCGACGCGCTCGCCGGCGACCGTCGCACGAGTAGGGCAAACCGCGTCTGCCGGGGCGGGGTTTACGACGCCGACGCAAAAGTGGGAACCGCCGCTCGGATGTTGGCCGTTTTTGGCAGAGTGAGTGCTGGCACTCCGGCGACGCGAAAGAGCGCGAATGCGCCCACGAAAGTGGCGTATTTGGACGTGCTTGACGGCGACCGCTGCAGGAGTACGAAAAACCACGTCAGCCGGGGCGAGCGACCCACGGCGGTCTGGGTGCTTATCGCTGCTATTATAGGGGCACCCCGGCAGACGCAGAAAAAAAAAAATTTTTTTTCGACCTTCTTTTTTGCTGGTCGAGCTCGGGTAACCCAGGTCGCAATGGGAGCCGCGCACGAAAGCGGCGTCGCGAGACGCGTTCGCGGTCGCTAGTCGCACGAGCTCGGCAACCGCGTCAGCCGGCGCGGAGTTCGGGATGCCGACGGCTAAGTGGGTACCGCTGCTCGGATGTTCGCCGTTTTTGGCCGAGTGAGTGCTGGCACTCCGGTGAAGCCAAGGAGCGCCAATTCGTGCACGATATCGGCGTCTTTCGACGTGCCCGCCGGCCACCGCCGCACGAGTACGGCAAACCGCGTCTGCCGGGGCGGGGTTTGCGACGCGTACGCAATAGTGGGAACCGTCGCTCGGATGTTCGTCGTCTTTGGCCGAGCGAGTGCTGGCACTCCGGCGAAGCGAAACGGGGCCGATTCGGGCACGATATCGGCGTATTTCGACGTGCTCGCCGGCGACCGTCGCACGAGTACGGCAAAGCGCGTCTGCCGGGGCGAGGTTTGCGACGCCGACGAAAAAGTGGGAAGCGCCGCTCGGATCTTCGCCGTTTTTGCAGGAGTGAGTGGCGGCCCTCCTGCGAGACCAAGAAGCATCGACTCGCGCACGATATCGGTGTCTTTCGACGTGCCCGCCGGCCACCGCCGCACGAGTACGGCAAACCGCGTATGCCGGGGCGGGGTTGGCGACGCCGACGCAAAAGTGGGAACCGCCACTAGGATGTTCGCCGTTTTTGGCAGAGTGAGTGCTGGCACTCCGGCGAAGCGAAAGAGCGCGAATGCGCCCACGAAAGTGGCGTGTTTGGACGTGCTTGACGACGACCACCGCAGGAAAACGAAAAACCACGTCAGCCGGGGCGAGCGACCCATGGCGGTCTGGGTGCTTATCGCTGCTATTATAGGGGCACCCCGGCAGACGCAAAAAAAAAAAAATTTTTTTTTCGACATTCTTTTTTGCTCGTCGACCTCGGGTGACCCAGGTCGCAGTGGGAGCCGCGCACGAAAGCGGCGTCGCGAGACGGCTTCGCGGTCGCTAGTCGCACGAGCTCGGCAACCGCGTCTGCCGGGGCGGAGTTCGGGACGCCGACGGCTAAGTGGGAACCGCCGCTCGGATGTTCGCCGTTTGTGGCCGAGTGAGTGCTGGCACTCCGGCGAAGCCAAACGGGGCCGATTCCGGCACGATATCGGCGTCTTTCTACGTGCTCGCCGGCGACCGTCGCACGAGTACGGCAAAGTGCGTCTGCCGGGGCGGGGTTTGCGACGCGTACGCAATAGTGAGAACCGTCGCTCGGATGTTCGTCGTCTTTCGCCGAGCCAGTGCTGGCACTCCGGCGAAGCCGAACGGAGCCGATTCGGGCACGATATCGGCGTCTTTCCACGTGCTCGCCGGCGACCGTCGCACGAGTACGGTAAACCGCGTCAGCCGGGGCGGAGTTCGGGACGCCGATGCGAAAGTGGGAAGCGCCGCTCGGATCTTCGCCGTTTTTGGAGGAGTCAGTGGCGGCACTCCTGTGAAGCCAAGGTGCGCCAATTCGCGCACGATATCGGCGTCTTTCGACGTGCCCGCCGGCCACCGTCGCACGAGTACGGCAAACCTCGTCTGCCGGGGCGGGGTTTGCGACGCCGACGCAAAAGTGGGAACCGCCGCTCGGATGTTCGCCGTTTTTGGCAGAGTGAGTGCTGGCACTCCGGCGAAGCGAAAGAGCGTGAATGCGCCCACGAAAGTAGCGTATTTGGACGTGCTTGACGGCGACCGCCGCAGGAGTACGAAAAACCACGTCAGCCGGGGCGAGCGACCCACGGCGGTCTGGGTGCTTATCGCTGCTATTATAGGGGCACCCCGGCAGACGCAGAAAGAAAAAAAAAATGGGGACATGGCGTGCGTCACCGTGCGGCTTCGCAGCGTTGCCGAAGTCGCCGAGCCCTTCGACTGAGCCGAACGGCGGACAGGGAACGTTGGTCGGCCGTTCTAACCTGTCGGTGCCACGCCGAGACGTCGTTAAGGAAAACCGCGTCGTGGGCCTCTACGACGCCGTCGATTCGTTGTACGTTTGGTGTCCAGCGTGTCGGCGGCGAGTAGCGGACACGTCGTTCACGACTTCGGTCTTTCGCAGTCGACGCGAACTTGCGGAGAGTCGTGGTGCCTCACGTTTTCGGCAGAAACCGCGGCGGAATTTTCCCGTGCGTGCGCGCACGACCTCGGTGCTGTGCCGTCAGCGTAGTGTTGCACAAACTCGTGGCCTACCCAAGGTGCGGTACGTTTGCGGCCGTATCCTCGGTGGCAATTTCGTGAGTAGGGTCGCAAATTCTACGACCTCGGCGGGTTTGAGAGCGACGTAGACTTGTGGCACGCTCAACGTGCCACACGTTTCGGGGCACACCCGCGGTGAAATTTTCTCGAGTACGCTCGTATTAGTGCCCAAGGAGGTCTGGGTACTTATCGCTGCTATTATGTGGGGGTTCTCGTGAGCGGCGTACGCGAAAGCGACCGGGTGTCTGATATGCGGCGGGCTTCGGCCTCGTCAAGCGTGTCCTCGGGTCTGCTCCAGGGGAATCCACGGCAGTCGTCTGCAGCCTCATCCGCTTGATGCGTTAGGGGCTGGTTGTCGGACGGTGCCGTTTTACCACGATATCGAGGTGTGTTCCGTGTCGTCCTCGGGCGATTCAGATGCGAAAGCGCCGAAGACGCGGGCGTGACCCGTCGTCTGGCGGCTTTGCGGTCTCGGCTCCGTTGCTAGTTCCGGCCGGTCCACCGACAGTGCAGCGGGCTTGGGCAACCCGCACGGCGCGACCGAGTCGATGCAACGAAAAAGAGCGAGCATGAACGTGCTTCTTGCCGCACGGCTCCCACTCGTCTTTCGGGAAGGTTGTGCCGTAGCGAGCTCGAACGCCGTCATCTCGGAGTGCAAAATAAGCGTGTTGGGGCGCCTGAAGGTGGCCTCCGCCGCACACAGACTGCGTCCGGCCCGCCGAAGGCGAGGACGGACGCGCAGTCGAACGATTACCTGGTTGATCCTGCCAGTAATCATATGCTTGTCTCAAAGATTAAGCCATGCATGTCTAAGTACATGCCGAAATAAGGCGAAACCGCGAATGGCTCATTAAATCAGTTATGGTTCCTTAGATCGTTTCTTCCTACTTGGATAACTGTGGCAATTCTAGAGCTAATACATGCAGTGAGCCTGGAGCCCTTTGGGTAACGGGTGCTTTTATTAGACCAAGATCGATCGGGTTTCGGCCCGTATTGTGTGGTGACTCTGGATAACTTTGTGCTGATCGCATGGCCACGAGCCGGCGACGTTTCTTTCAAGTGTCTGCCTTATCAACTTTCGATGGTAGGTTACTTGCTTACCATGGTTGTTACGGGTAACGGAGAATCAGGGTTCGATTCCGGAGAGGGAGCCTGAGAAACGGCTACCACATCCAAGGAAGGCAGCAGGCGCGCAAATTACCCACTCCCGGCACGGGGAGGTAGTGACGAAAAATAACAATACGGGACTCTTTTGAGGCCCCGTAATTGAAATGAGTACACTCTAAATCCTTTAACGAGGATCAATTGGAGGGCAAGTCTGGTGCCAGCAGCCGCGGTAATTCCAGCTCCAATAGCGTATACTAAAGCTGCTGCGGTTAAAAAGCTCGTAGTTGGATCTCAGTTCCAGACGAGTAGTGCATCTACCCGATGCGACGGCTCGGACTGAACATCATGCCGGTTCTTTCTTGGTGCACTTCATTGTGTGCCTCGAGATGGCCGGTGCTTTTACTTTGAAAAAATTAGAGTGCTCAACGCAGGCGAGTCGCCTGAATAAACTTGCATGGAATAATAGAACAAGACCTCGTTTCTGTTCTGTTGGTTTTTGGAATACGAGGTAATGATTAAGAGGGACGGACGGGGGCATTCGTATTGCGGCGCTAGAGGTGAAATTCTTGGACCGTCGCAAGACGAACTACTGCGAAAGCATTTGCCAAGAATGTTTTCATTGATCAAGAACGAAAGTCAGAGGTTCGAAGGCGATCAGATACCGCCCTAGTTCTGACCATAAACGATGCCAACCAGCGATCCGCCTGAGTTACTCAAATGACTCGGCGGGCAGCTTCCGGGAAACCAAAGTATTTGGGTTCCGGGGGAAGTATGGTTGCAAAGCTGAAACTTAAAGGAATTGACGGAAGGGCACCACCAGGAGTGGAGCCTGCGGCTTAATTTGACTCAACACGGGAAAACTTACCCGGCCCGGACACTGGGAGGATTGACAGATTGAGAGCTCTTTCTTGATTCGGTGGATGGTGGTGCATGGCCGTTCTTAGTTGGTGGAGCGATTTGTCTGGTTAATTCCGATAACGAACGAGACTCTAGCCTATTAAATAGGTGCGGGGTTCCCAGCACCTTACAACCTTCTTAGAGGGACAAGCGGCTCCTAGCCGCACGAAACAGAGCAATAACAGGTCTGTGATGCCCTTAGATGTCCGGGGCCGCACGCGCGCTACACTGAAGGAAGCAGCGTGTCTTTATCCCTGTCTGAAAAGACTGGGTAACCCGTGGAACTTCTTTCGTGATTGGGATAGGGGCTTGCAATTGTTCCCCTTGAACGAGGAATTCCCAGTAAGCGCGAGTCATAAGCTCGCGTTGATTACGTCCCTGCCCTTTGTACACACCGCCCGTCGCTACTACCGATTGAATGATTTAGTGAGGTCTTCGGACCGATGTCCGGCGCGGCCTTTCGGTTGCGCCGGTCTGTTGGAAAGATGACCAAACTTGATCATTTAGAGGAAGTAAAAGTCGTAACAAGGTTTCCGTAGGTGAACCTGCGGAAGGATCATTAACGGATTGTGAAGGGTGAGCGCCTCGGCTGCGTCTGCGCCCGACACTTTCTGCCGCTGACCCCGTTTGGACGCGGGGTCGGCTTTTCCCCACGGGGCTGCCTGAATGTGGAGCGGCACCCCGTGACAAATTGTTGCGCCCAGCGGACGCCAACACCGCGACCTTGGACGGTCGGCCAGGTGGCGGACGCGGGTACAAACGGCGCAACGCACTCATAGGTCGGCTTTCGACCCGCCACTGCACCGTGGCTCGAAGCGCTCGAAATGCGCGACCCGACCGCTGCGGGACCGCCTAGTACTGTAAACAGGAGCGGCGGAGCGCGAACGGCGAGTCGTGGTTACGTCGGTAGAAGGCGAGGCTGCGCGTTCCCGAAACGCCAGCCGAGTGCCCTCCCGACCGTTCGAGCGTGCAAGAACGAGACCCGACAATCGCGCGGCGACTGCCAAGTACGAGAGGAACGGCACAAGCGTCGGCGGTCGGTCAAGGAACTGGCGATGTGACGGGTCCGCTGTGCACCAGTGCATACCGTCCCGCCGTCCGCGGCAAGCGCCTCCGCGTCCTCGGGTGACGGAGGCTGCCGGTCGGTTCTTGCAGGCGAGGGATCTCGCTGGCACCGGTTCGCGTTGACGCGCGGCCGGTCATGGCACGGCGATGCGACGGCCGAGGTGCGCAGTACTCGATGGAGGAACCGCACGCTCCGATGACCGTCCCGCCCTCCGCGGCGTATGCGTACCGACCGTAATGGTTGCAGCAGCGCCGGCCGGCTTTTGAATTCGCCACACGAAACACGGTGCGAGATCGCGGTTAGGGGAGCGTCGACGTTGCCAGGCGTTTTGCTTGCTGCCGAGGGAAAGGCGGCACGGCCACGTCGCGCTCGTCGCGATTAGCGGGTCTGCGCGCTTTGGGAAGGTGCCGCAACGACTTGCCGAAAGAGGAAGCACGGAAGAACGAGGGACTTGGACGTCCCGACAATTGAACGCACTTGCGGCCAGGCCCTTGCTGGCTTCGTTCTTCCGCCTCGAGTAGGCTCGTACGCGGCTCCGGCGCCGAAAGTGGTCCTTGGCACCGACTTCGGTGGACGTGGGAAGTGCCGCGCAAGTACGGCGCGCCTGGCTCCACCTGTTGGCTAAAGTAAGCAGCCGGATCGGCATTTTGGTGTGCGGTGCCAAACCGTGGATGCGAAAAAAGCTTGTGCGATTTCGTGGAACAAAAAGCGGGGGTCCCCCTTTTTATGCGGAGGAGACCGACCCGCCCGCCGTGGTGAACCGCGACGCCACGGTAAAAACGGGAGAGGCTTGTTGATGGGACCGTGCATCCCGCGCTCCACGGAGGCCGGGAGGCGGCCGCCCGAGGAAATGTGTAGCCGTCGAGGCCCGCATCTGCGTGCACTCTTATCCAAATGGGTGTACCGCAGGCATTTTCTGGTTAGGCGGGCCAATGAGAGCGAGCACACAACGATACCTACGGGTCCGGCTTGGAGAACCGGCTTCGACGCCTCCCGAGTATTTATAGAGGGGTGGACCACGAAAGCACTCGCAAGTAGCGGAAGCGAAACGCCGTCCGAAACACACCGTTTGCTCGATTTGCGGCAGCCGAAAAAGGCGCGGCAGAGTTTTGGAGTCCAAGCGTGCGCTGAAAAGCGCCCTTCTTGGCCACTGTTTGGCCGAGTGCCAGAAACGTTTGGTTTTGACTGTACGGAATTGAACAAACACTTTTTCACGACTCTAAGCGGTGGATCACTCGGTTCTCGGGTCGATGAAGAACGCAGCCAGCTGCGAGACTTGGTGTGAATTGCAGGACACACTGAGCACTGATTCTTTGAACGCACATTGCGGCCTTGGGTCTTCCCTTGGCTTCGTCTGTCTGAGGGTCGGATCACATATCAAGAGAGCCTTCGGCGCACAAGGGAACGTGAGCCGTCGACTCGTTTTGACCGCGTCGGCAACACGGACAGCACGCTGAACACCTCACAGCGAGCGCCAACAGCGGCCACTCAAGGGCGAGACGGTGGCGACCGTCGTGCCAGAGCCCAACCGAAACGGGGGCGACCGACTGCATTGAGGATGTGGCACCTCGTTGAGACCGCCGCAGGACTTCGAGTCGGAAGGAAGCCTGCAGGGAAAGTGCGGTCGAGGTTGCGTACTCCTCT
>NW_027464671.1:947500-962500 GCF_043290135.1 Rhipicephalus microplus
TGGCTGGCGGCCCACTCACTCGATCGCCATGTCTGTTTGCCACAGTTTTCCCGGTGGTGCCGCACCCGGGCTCGCCCCGGCTGACGCAGTTTTCGCGCCGCCCCGGCTGACGCGGTTTCGTGCCGCCCCGGCAGACGCGGTTTTTGCGCCGCCCCGGCTGACGCGGTTTTTGCCGCCCCGGCTGACGCGGTTTTTGCCGCCCCGGCTGACGCAGTTCGGACTTAGCACTTTTTGGCTGAGCCTGGCTGGTGGCCCACTCACTCGATCGCCATGTCTGTTAGCCACAGTTTTCCCGGTGGTGCCGCACCCGGGCTCGCCCCGGCTGACGCAGTTTTCGCGCCGCCCCGGCAGACGCGGTTTTCGCGCCGCCCCGGCTGACGCGGTTTTTGCCGCCCCGGCTGACGCAGTTCGGACTTAGCACTTTTTGGGCTGAGCCTGGCTGGCGGCCCACTCACTCGATCGCCATGTCTGTTTGCCACAGTCTTCCCGGTGGTGCCGCACCCGGGCTCGCCCCGGCAGACGCGTTTTTTTTTTCTTTCGCCCCGGCAGACGTGGTACCCCCCCCCCCCTTTTCGCTCGCCCCGGCTGACGAGGTTTTCGCGCCGCCCCGGCTGACGCAGTTTTCGCGCCGCCCCGGCTGACGCGGTTTCGTGCCGCCACGGCTGACGCGGTTTTCGCGCCGCCCCGGCTGACGCGGTTTTTGCGTCGCCCCGGCTGACACGGTTCGGACTTTGCACTTTTCGGCTGTGCCTGGCTGGCGGCCCACTCACTCGATCGCCATGTCTGTTTGCCACAGTTTTCCCGGTGGTGCCGCACCCGGGCTTGCCCCGGCAGACGCGTTTTTTTTTTTTCTTTCGCCCCGGCTGACGCAGTTTTCGCGCCGCCCCGGCTGACGCGGTTTCGTGCCGCCCCGGCAGACGCGGTTTTTTGCGCCGCCCCGGCTGACGCGGTTTTTGCCGCCCCGGCTGACGCAGTTCGGACTTTGCACTTTTTGGCTGAGCCTGGCTGGCGGCCCACTCACTCGATCGCCATGTCTGTTTGCCACAGTTTTCCCGGTGGTGCCGCACCCGGGCTCGCCCCGGCAGACGCGTTTTTTTTTTTCTTTCGCCCCGGCTGACGCAGTTTTCGCGCCGCCCCGGCTGACGCGGTTTCGTGCCGCCCCGGCAGACGCAGTTCGGACTTGGCACTTTTCGGCTGTGCCTGGCTGGCGGCCCACTCACTCGATCGCCATGTCTGTTTGCCACAGTTTTCCCGGTGGTGCCGCACCCGGGCTCGCCCCGGCAGACGCGTTTTTTTTTTCTTTCGCCCCGGCTGACGCAGTTTTCGCGCCGCCCCGGCAGACGCGGTTTTCGCGCCGCCCCGGCAGACGCGGTTTTTTGCGCCGCCCCGGCTGACGCGGTTTTTTGCCGCCCCGGCTGACGCAGTTCGGACTTGGCACTTTTTGGCTGAGCCTGGCTGGCGGCCCACTCACTCGATCGCCATGTCTGTTTGCCACAGTTTTCCCGGTGGTGCCGCACCCGGGCTCGCCCCGGCTGACGCAGTTTTCGCGCCGCCCTGGCTGACGCGGTTTCGTGCCGCCCCGGCAGACGCGGTTTTTGCGCCGCCCCGGCTGACGCGGTTTTTGCCGCCCCGGCTGACGCGGTTTTTGCCGCCCCGGCTGACGCAGTTCGGACTTGGCACTTTTTGGCTGAGCCTGGCTGGTGGCCCACTCACTCGATCGCCATGTCTGTTAGCCACAGTTTTCCCGGTGGTGCCGCACCCGGGCTCGCCCCGGCTGACGCAGTTTTCGCGCCGCCCCGGCAGACGCGGTTTTCGCGCCGCCCCGGCTGACGCGGTTTTTGCCGCCCCGGCTGACGCAGTTCGGACTTAGCACTTTTTGGGCTGAGCCTGGCTGGCGGCCCACTCACTCGATCGCCATGTCTGTTTGCCACAGTCTTCCCGGTGGTGCCGCACCCGGGCTCGCCCCGGCAGACGCGTTTTTTTTTTCTTTCGCCCCGGCAGACGTGGTTCCCCCCCCCCCTTTTCGCTCGCCCCGGCTGACGAGGTTTTCGCGCCGCCCCGGCTGACGCAGTTTTCGCGCCGCCCCGGCTGACGCGGTTTCGCGCCGCCCCGGCAGACGCGGTTTTTTGCGCCGCCCCGGCTGACGCGGTTTTTTGCCGCCCCGGCTGACGCAGTTCGGACTTGGCACTTTTTGGCTGAGCCTGGCTGGCGGCCCACTCACTCGATCGCCATGTCTGTTTGCCACAGTTTTCCCGGTGGTGCCGCACCCGGGCTCGCCCCGGCTGACGCAGTTTTCGCGCCGCCCCGGCTGACGCGGTTTCGTGCCGCCCCGGCAGACGCGGTTTTTGCGCCGCCCCGGCTGACGCGGTTTTTGCCGCCCCGGCTGACGCGGTTTTTGCCGCCCCGGCTGACGCAGTTCGGACTTAGCACTTTTTGGCTGAGCCTGGCTGGTGGCCCACTCACTCGATCGCCATGTCTGTTAGCCACAGTTTTCCCGGTGGTGCCGCACCCGGGCTCGCCCCGGCTGACGCAGTTTTCGCGCCGCCCCGGCAGACGCGGTTTTCGCGCCGCCCCGGCTGACGCGGTTTTTGCCGCCCCGGCTGACGCAGTTCGGACTTAGCACTTTTTGGGCTGAGCCTGGCTGGCGGCCCACTCACTCGATCGCCATGTCTGTTTGCCACAGTCTTCCCGGTGGTGCCGCACCCGGGCTCGCCCCGGCAGACGCGTTTTTTTTTTCTTTCGCCCCGGCAGACGTGGTTCCCCCCCCCCCTTTTCGCTCGCCCCGGCTGACGAGGTTTTCGCGCCGCCCCGGCTGACGCAGTTTTCGCGCCGCCCCGGCTGACGCGGTTTCGTGCCGCCCCGGCTGACGCGGTTTTCGCGCCGCCCCGGCTGACGCGGTTTTTGCGTCGCCCCGGCTGACACGGTTCGGACTTTGCACTTTTCGGCTGTGCCTGGCTGGCGGCCCACTCACTCGATCGCCATGTCTGTTTGCCACAGTTTTCCCGGTGGTGCCGCACCCGGGCTTGCCCCGGCAGACGCGTTTTTTTTTTTTCTTTCGCCCCGGCTGACGCAGTTTTCGCGCCGCCCCGGCTGACGCGGTTTCGTGCCGCCCCGGCAGACGCGGTTTTTTGCGCCGCCCCGGCTGACGCGGTTTTTGCCGCCCCGGCTGACGCAGTTCGGACTTTGCACTTTTTGGCTGAGCCTGGCTGGCGGCCCACTCACTCGATCGCCATGTCTGTTTGCCACAGTTTTCCCGGTGGTGCCGCACCCGGGCTCGCCCCGGCAGACGCGTTTTTTTTTTCTTTCGCCCCGGCTGACGCAGTTTTCGCGCCGCCCCGGCTGACGCGGTTTCGTGCCGCCCCGGCAGACGCAGTTCGGACTTGGCACTTTTCGGCTGTGCCTGGCTGGCGGCCCACTCACTCGATCGCCATGTCTGTTTGCCACAGTTTTCCCGGTGGTGCCGCACCCGGGCTCGCCCCGGCAGACGCGTTTTTTTTTTTCTTTCGCCCCGGCTGACGCAGTTTTCGCGCCGCCCAGGCAGACGCGGTTTTCGCGCCGCCCCGGCAGACGCGGTTTTTTGCGCCGCCCCGGCTGACGCGGTTTTTTGCCGCCCCGGCTGACGCAGTTCGGACTTGGCACTTTTTGGCTGAGCCTGGCTGGCGGCCCACTCACTCGATCGCCATGTCTGTTTGCCACAGTTTTCCCGGTGGTGCCGCACCCGGGCTCGCCCCGGCTGACGCAGTTTTCGCGCCGCCCCGGCTGACGCGGTTTCGTGCCGCCCCGGCAGACGCGGTTTTTGCGCCGCCCCGGCTGACGCGGTTTTTGCCGCCCCGGCTGACGCGGTTTTTGCCGCCCCGGCTGACGCAGTTCGGACTTGGCACTTTTTGGCTGAGCCTGGCTGGTGGCCCACTCACTCGATCGCCATGTCTGTTAGCCACAGTTTTCCCGGTGGTGCCGCACCCGGGCTCGCCCCGGCTGACGCAGTTTTCGCGCCGCCCCGGCAGACGCGGTTTTCGCGCCGCCCCGGCTGACGCGGTTTTTGCCGCCCCGGCTGACGCAGTTCGGACTTAGCACTTTTTGGGCTGAGCCTGGCTGGCGGCCCACTCACTCGATCGCCATGTCTGTTTGCCACAGTCTTCCCGGTGGTGCCGCACCCGGGCTCGCCCCGGCAGACGCGTTTTTTTTTTCTTTCGCCCCGGCAGACGTGGTTCCCCCCCCCCCCTTTTCGCTCGCCCCGGCTGACGAGGTTTTCGCGCCGCCCCGGCTGACGCAGTTTTCGCGCCGCCCCGGCTGACGCGGTTTCGCGCCGCCCCGGCAGACGCGGTTTTTTGCGCCGCCCCGGCTGACGCGGTTTTTTGCCGCCCCGGCTGACGCAGTTCGGACTTGGCACTTTTTGGCTGAGCCTGGCTGGCGGCCCACTCACTCGATCGCCATGTCTGTTTGCCACAGTTTTCCCGGTGGTGCCGCACCCGGGCTCGCCCCGGCTGACGCAGTTTTCGCGCCGCCCCGGCTGACGCGGTTTCGTGCCGCCCCGGCAGACGCGGTTTTTGCGCCGCCCCGGCTGACGCGGTTTTTGCCGCCCCGGCTGACGCGGTTTTTGCCGCCCCGGCTGACGCAGTTCGGACTTAGCACTTTTTGGCTGAGCCTGGCTGGTGGCCCACTCACTCGATCGCCATGTCTGTTAGCCACAGTTTTCCCGGTGGTGCCGCACCCGGGCTCGCCCCGGCTGACGCAGTTTTCGCGCCGCCCCGGCAGACGCGGTTTTCGCGCCGCCCCGGCTGACGCGGTTTTTGCCGCCCCGGCTGACGCAGTTCGGACTTAGCACTTTTTGGGCTGAGCCTGGCTGGCGGCCCACTCACTCGATCGCCATGTCTGTTTGCCACAGTCTTCCCGGTGGTGCCGCACCCGGGCTCGCCCCGGCAGACGCGTTTTTTTTTTCTTTCGCCCCGGCAGACGTGGTTCCCCCCCCCCCCCCTTTTCGCTCGCCCCGGCTGACGAGGTTTTCGCGCCGCCCCGGCTGACGCAGTTTTCGCGCCGCCCCGGCTGACGCGGTTTCGTGCCGCCCCGGCTGACGCGGTTTTCGCGCCGCCCCGGCTGACGCGGTTTTTGCGTCGCCCCGGCTGACACGGTTCGGACTTTGCACTTTTCGGCTGTGCCTGGCTGGCGGCCCACTCACTCGATCGCCATGTCTGTTTGCCACAGTTTTCCCGGTGGTGCCGCACCCGGGCTTGCCCCGGCAGACGCGTTTTTTTTTTTTTCTTTCGCCCCGGCTGACGCAGTTTTCGCGCCGCCCCGGCTGACGCGGTTTCGTGCCGCCCCGGCAGACGCGGTTTTTTGCGCCGCCCCGGCTGACGCGGTTTTTGCCGCCCCGGCTGACGCAGTTCGGACTTTGCACTTTTTGGCTGAGCCTGGCTGGCGGCCCACTCACTCGATCGCCATGTCTGTTTGCCACAGTTTTCCCGGTGGTGCCGCACCCGGGCTCGCCCCGGCAGACGCGTTTTTTTTTTCTTTCGCCCCGGCTGACGCAGTTTTCGCGCCGCCCCGGCTGACGCGGTTTCGTGCCGCCCCGGCAGACGCAGTTCGGACTTGGCACTTTTCGGCTGTGCCTGGCTGGCGGCCCACTCACTCGATCGCCATGTCTGTTTGCCACAGTTTTCCCGGTGGTGCCGCACCCGGGCTCGCCCCGGCAGACGCGTTTTTTTTTTCTTTCGCCCCGGCTGACGCAGTTTTCGCGCCGCCCCGGCAGACGCGGTTTTCGCGCCGCCCCGGCAGACGCGGTTTTTTGCGCCGCCCCGGCTGACGCGGTTTTTTGCCGCCCCGGCTGACGCAGTTCGGACTTGGCACTTTTTGGCTGAGCCTGGCTGGCGGCCCACTCACTCGATCGCCATGTCTGTTTGCCACAGTTTTCCCGGTGGTGCCGCACCCGGGCTCGCCCCGGCTGACGCAGTTTTCGCGCCGCCCCGGCTGACGCGGTTTCGTGCCGCCCCGGCAGACGCGGTTTTTGCGCCGCCCCGGCTGACGCGGTTTTTGCCGCCCCGGCTGACGCGGTTTTTGCCGCCCCGGCTGACGCAGTTCGGACTTAGCACTTTTCGGCTGAGCCTGGCTGGTGGCCCACTCACTCGATCGCCATGTCTGTTAGCCACAGTTTTCCCGGTGGTGCCGCACCCGGGCTCGCCCCGGCTGACGCAGTTTTCGCGCCGCCCCGGCAGACGCGGTTTTCGCGCCGCTCCGGCTGACGCGGTTTTTGCCGCCCCGGCTGACACGGTTCGGACTTTGCACTTTTCGGCTGTGCCTGGCTGGCGGCCCACTCACTCGATCGCCATGTCTGTTTGCCACAGTTTTCCCGGTGGTGCCGCACCCGGGCTTGCCCCGGCAGACGCGTTTTTTTTTTTCTTTCGCCCCGGCTGACGCAGTTTTCGCGCCGCCCCGGCTGACGCGGTTTCGTGCCGCCCCGGCAGACGCGGTTTTTTGCGCCGCCCCGGCTGACGCGGTTTTTGCCGCCCCGGCTGACGCAGTTCGGACTTTGCACTTTTTGGCTGAGCCTGGCTGGCGGCCCACTCACTCGATCGCCATGTCTGTTTGCCACAGTTTTCCCGGTGGTGCCGCACCCGGGCTCGCCCCGGCAGACGCGTTTTTTTTTTCCTTCGCCCCGGCAGACGTGGTTCCCCCCCCCCCTCCGTCTTTCTTTTTGTTTTTTTTTTCGCCGCGGCTGAAGTGGATTTTTCGGTGCCTCGACGCCCCGGTAGTCGCGGTTTTTCCGTTTCCGCACGGCCCCGGCTGACGCTGCTCGGTCACAGTCGCCTTTTGTGGTGATTGCAGACTTCTTGAGCGCGGGTGTTTTTTTTTGTTGTTGTTGTTGTTTTATTACGCATTCGCTCCAGCAGACGCTGTTTAGACTTTTTGTTTCCTCTTTTATCCTGCGACGAGGTGACGAGGTTTATTCGGTGCCCCGCCGCCCCGGCTGAAGTGATTTTTCCTGTCCCGTGCCGCCCCGGCTGACGCGGTTGGGACTTCGCGTTTGTTCGGCCGCCACGGGTTTTGGCGCACTCGCTCGGTTGCTTGTTGTTGCCACTTGTTGCGAACCCAGGTTTCTTGAGCGAGCGCGGGCGTTTTTTCTTCCTTTCTTTCTTTGTTCTATGTGTTAGCGAATCGGCCTTTAATATCACACGAGGACTCACAACCAACAATTTTCAGTTTGAAGTGTAAATAATCTGCAGGTGTTGACGTAACTGACTTGCCCCGTACCCTTGAGTACATCCATGAAGTTCTCGTAGTACTACTAAATCGCATTATTCCAAGTGGAGAAATTCCCATAAATTTGCAAACCTCTACACGAAAATCGGTGCGCGTGATAAAGTTGAAAATTATCGTCCGATATCAAATGTGCCTTCTATAACACAAATTCTAGGAAAAAAAAAAAAAACACTTGTTCGCCGTTTTCTGCGCCGTGACTGGCAGCACTCCGGCGAAGCGAAACGGGGTCGATTCGAGCACGATATCGGCGTCTTTCGACGTGCTCGCCGGCGACCGTCGCACGAGTACGTCGCACGAGCGCGTCTGCCGGGGCGCCGTTTGCGAAGCCGACGCAAAAGTGGGAACCGCCGCTCGGATGATCGCCGCTTTCGGCAGAGTGAGTGTTGGCACTCCGGGGAAGCGAAACAGCGTGAATGCGCCCACGAAATCGGCGTATTTTGAAGTGACCGCCGGCGACCGTCGCACGAGTACGGTAAACCGCGTCAGCCGGGGCGTAGTTCGGGACGCCGACGAAAAAGTGGGAAGCGCAACTCGGATCTTCGCCGTTTTTGCAGGAGTGAGTGGCGGCCCTCCTGCGAGACCAAGAAGCATCGATTCGTGCACGAATTCGGCGCCTTTCGACGTGATCGCCGGCGACCGTCGCTCGAGTAGGGCAAACCGCGTCTGCCGGGGCGGGCTTCGGGACGCCGATGCGAAAGTGGGAAACGCTGCTCGGATGTTCGCCGTTTTTGGCCGAGTGAGTGCTGGCACTCGGGCGAAGCCAAACGGGGCCGATTACGGCACGATATCGGCGTCTTTCGACGTGCCCGCCGGCGACCGTCGCACGAGTACGGTAAACCGCGTCAGCCCGGGCGGAGTTCGGGACGCCGATGCGAAAGTGGAGAACGCCGCTCGGATCTTCGCCGTTTTTGGAGGAGTGAGTGGCGGCACTCCGGAGAAGCCAAGGAGCGCCAATTAGCGCACGATATCGGCGTCTTTCGACGCGCTCGCCGGCGACCGTCGCACGAGTAGGGCAAACCGCGTCTGCCGGGGCGGGGTTTACGACGCCGACGCAAAAGTGGGAACCGCCGCTCGGATGTTGGCCGTTTTTGGCAGAGTGAGTGCTGGCACTCCGGCGACGCGAAAGAGCGCGAATGCGCCCACGAAAGTGGCGTATTTGGACGTGCTTGACGGCGACCGCTGCAGGAGTACGAAAAACCACGTCAGCCGGGGCGAGCGACCCACGGCGGTCTGGGTGCTTATCGCTGCTATTATAGGGGCACCCCGGCAGACGCAGAAAAAAAAAAATTTTTTTTCGACCTTCTTTTTTGCTGGTCGAGCTCGGGTAACCCAGGTCGCAATGGGAGCCGCGCACGAAAGCGGCGTCGCGAGACGCGTTCGCGGTCGCTAGTCGCACGAGCTCGGCAACCGCGTCAGCCGGCGCGGAGTTCGGGATGCCGACGGCTAAGTGGGTACCGCTGCTCGGATGTTCGCCGTTTTTGGCCGAGTGAGTGCTGGCACTCCGGTGAAGCCAAGGAGCGCCAATTCGTGCACGATATCGGCGTCTTTCGACGTGCCCGCCGGCCACCGCCGCACGAGTACGGCAAACCGCGTCTGCCGGGGCGGGGTTTGCGACGCGTACGCAATAGTGGGAACCGTCGCTCGGATGTTCGTCGTCTTTGGCCGAGCGAGTGCTGGCACTCCGGCGAAGCGAAACGGGGCCGATTCGGGCACGATATCGGCGTATTTCGACGTGCTCGCCGGCGACCGTCGCACGAGTACGGCAAAGCGCGTCTGCCGGGGCGAGGTTTGCGACGCCGACGAAAAAGTGGGAAGCGCCGCTCGGATCTTCGCCGTTTTTGCAGGAGTGAGTGGCGGCCCTCCTGCGAGACCAAGAAGCATCGACTCGCGCACGATATCGGTGTCTTTCGACGTGCCCGCCGGCCACCGCCGCACGAGTACGGCAAACCGCGTATGCCGGGGCGGGGTTGGCGACGCCGACGCAAAAGTGGGAACCGCCACTAGGATGTTCGCCGTTTTTGGCAGAGTGAGTGCTGGCACTCCGGCGAAGCGAAAGAGCGCGAATGCGCCCACGAAAGTGGCGTGTTTGGACGTGCTTGACGACGACCACCGCAGGAAAACGAAAAACCACGTCAGCCGGGGCGAGCGACCCATGGCGGTCTGGGTGCTTATCGCTGCTATTATAGGGGCACCCCGGCAGACGCAAAAAAAAAAAAATTTTTTTTTCGACATTCTTTTTTGCTCGTCGACCTCGGGTGACCCAGGTCGCAGTGGGAGCCGCGCACGAAAGCGGCGTCGCGAGACGGCTTCGCGGTCGCTAGTCGCACGAGCTCGGCAACCGCGTCTGCCGGGGCGGAGTTCGGGACGCCGACGGCTAAGTGGGAACCGCCGCTCGGATGTTCGCCGTTTGTGGCCGAGTGAGTGCTGGCACTCCGGCGAAGCCAAACGGGGCCGATTCCGGCACGATATCGGCGTCTTTCTACGTGCTCGCCGGCGACCGTCGCACGAGTACGGCAAAGTGCGTCTGCCGGGGCGGGGTTTGCGACGCGTACGCAATAGTGAGAACCGTCGCTCGGATGTTCGTCGTCTTTCGCCGAGCCAGTGCTGGCACTCCGGCGAAGCCGAACGGAGCCGATTCGGGCACGATATCGGCGTCTTTCCACGTGCTCGCCGGCGACCGTCGCACGAGTACGGTAAACCGCGTCAGCCGGGGCGGAGTTCGGGACGCCGATGCGAAAGTGGGAAGCGCCGCTCGGATCTTCGCCGTTTTTGGAGGAGTCAGTGGCGGCACTCCTGTGAAGCCAAGGTGCGCCAATTCGCGCACGATATCGGCGTCTTTCGACGTGCCCGCCGGCCACCGTCGCACGAGTACGGCAAACCTCGTCTGCCGGGGCGGGGTTTGCGACGCCGACGCAAAAGTGGGAACCGCCGCTCGGATGTTCGCCGTTTTTGGCAGAGTGAGTGCTGGCACTCCGGCGAAGCGAAAGAGCGTGAATGCGCCCACGAAAGTAGCGTATTTGGACGTGCTTGACGGCGACCGCCGCAGGAGTACGAAAAACCACGTCAGCCGGGGCGAGCGACCCACGGCGGTCTGGGTGCTTATCGCTGCTATTATAGGGGCACCCCGGCAGACGCAGAAAGAAAAAAAAAATGGGGACATGGCGTGCGTCACCGTGCGGCTTCGCAGCGTTGCCGAAGTCGCCGAGCCCTTCGACTGAGCCGAACGGCGGACAGGGAACGTTGGTCGGCCGTTCTAACCTGTCGGTGCCACGCCGAGACGTCGTTAAGGAAAACCGCGTCGTGGGCCTCTACGACGCCGTCGATTCGTTGTACGTTTGGTGTCCAGCGTGTCGGCGGCGAGTAGCGGACACGTCGTTCACGACTTCGGTCTTTCGCAGTCGACGCGAACTTGCGGAGAGTCGTGGTGCCTCACGTTTTCGGCAGAAACCGCGGCGGAATTTTCCCGTGCGTGCGCGCACGACCTCGGTGCTGTGCCGTCAGCGTAGTGTTGCACAAACTCGTGGCCTACCCAAGGTGCGGTACGTTTGCGGCCGTATCCTCGGTGGCAATTTCGTGAGTAGGGTCGCAAATTCTACGACCTCGGCGGGTTTGAGAGCGACGTAGACTTGTGGCACGCTCAACGTGCCACACGTTTCGGGGCACACCCGCGGTGAAATTTTCTCGAGTACGCTCGTATTAGTGCCCAAGGAGGTCTGGGTACTTATCGCTGCTATTATGTGGGGGTTCTCGTGAGCGGCGTACGCGAAAGCGACCGGGTGTCTGATATGCGGCGGGCTTCGGCCTCGTCAAGCGTGTCCTCGGGTCTGCTCCAGGGGAATCCACGGCAGTCGTCTGCAGCCTCATCCGCTTGATGCGTTAGGGGCTGGTTGTCGGACGGTGCCGTTTTACCACGATATCGAGGTGTGTTCCGTGTCGTCCTCGGGCGATTCAGATGCGAAAGCGCCGAAGACGCGGGCGTGACCCGTCGTCTGGCGGCTTTGCGGTCTCGGCTCCGTTGCTAGTTCCGGCCGGTCCACCGACAGTGCAGCGGGCTTGGGCAACCCGCACGGCGCGACCGAGTCGATGCAACGAAAAAGAGCGAGCATGAACGTGCTTCTTGCCGCACGGCTCCCACTCGTCTTTCGGGAAGGTTGTGCCGTAGCGAGCTCGAACGCCGTCATCTCGGAGTGCAAAATAAGCGTGTTGGGGCGCCTGAAGGTGGCCTCCGCCGCACACAGACTGCGTCCGGCCCGCCGAAGGCGAGGACGGACGCGCAGTCGAACGATTACCTGGTTGATCCTGCCAGTAATCATATGCTTGTCTCAAAGATTAAGCCATGCATGTCTAAGTACATGCCGAAATAAGGCGAAACCGCGAATGGCTCATTAAATCAGTTATGGTTCCTTAGATCGTTTCTTCCTACTTGGATAACTGTGGCAATTCTAGAGCTAATACATGCAGTGAGCCTGGAGCCCTTTGGGTAACGGGTGCTTTTATTAGACCAAGATCGATCGGGTTTCGGCCCGTATTGTGTGGTGACTCTGGATAACTTTGTGCTGATCGCATGGCCACGAGCCGGCGACGTTTCTTTCAAGTGTCTGCCTTATCAACTTTCGATGGTAGGTTACTTGCTTACCATGGTTGTTACGGGTAACGGAGAATCAGGGTTCGATTCCGGAGAGGGAGCCTGAGAAACGGCTACCACATCCAAGGAAGGCAGCAGGCGCGCAAATTACCCACTCCCGGCACGGGGAGGTAGTGACGAAAAATAACAATACGGGACTCTTTTGAGGCCCCGTAATTGAAATGAGTACACTCTAAATCCTTTAACGAGGATCAATTGGAGGGCAAGTCTGGTGCCAGCAGCCGCGGTAATTCCAGCTCCAATAGCGTATACTAAAGCTGCTGCGGTTAAAAAGCTCGTAGTTGGATCTCAGTTCCAGACGAGTAGTGCATCTACCCGATGCGACGGCTCGGACTGAACATCATGCCGGTTCTTTCTTGGTGCACTTCATTGTGTGCCTCGAGATGGCCGGTGCTTTTACTTTGAAAAAATTAGAGTGCTCAACGCAGGCGAGTCGCCTGAATAAACTTGCATGGAATAATAGAACAAGACCTCGTTTCTGTTCTGTTGGTTTTTGGAATACGAGGTAATGATTAAGAGGGACGGACGGGGGCATTCGTATTGCGGCGCTAGAGGTGAAATTCTTGGACCGTCGCAAGACGAACTACTGCGAAAGCATTTGCCAAGAATGTTTTCATTGATCAAGAACGAAAGTCAGAGGTTCGAAGGCGATCAGATACCGCCCTAGTTCTGACCATAAACGATGCCAACCAGCGATCCGCCTGAGTTACTCAAATGACTCGGCGGGCAGCTTCCGGGAAACCAAAGTATTTGGGTTCCGGGGGAAGTATGGTTGCAAAGCTGAAACTTAAAGGAATTGACGGAAGGGCACCACCAGGAGTGGAGCCTGCGGCTTAATTTGACTCAACACGGGAAAACTTACCCGGCCCGGACACTGGGAGGATTGACAGATTGAGAGCTCTTTCTTGATTCGGTGGATGGTGGTGCATGGCCGTTCTTAGTTGGTGGAGCGATTTGTCTGGTTAATTCCGATAACGAACGAGACTCTAGCCTATTAAATAGGTGCGGGGTTCCCAGCACCTTACAACCTTCTTAGAGGGACAAGCGGCTCCTAGCCGCACGAAACAGAGCAATAACAGGTCTGTGATGCCCTTAGATGTCCGGGGCCGCACGCGCGCTACACTGAAGGAAGCAGCGTGTCTTTATCCCTGTCTGAAAAGACTGGGTAACCCGTGGAACTTCTTTCGTGATTGGGATAGGGGCTTGCAATTGTTCCCCTTGAACGAGGAATTCCCAGTAAGCGCGAGTCATAAGCTCGCGTTGATTACGTCCCTGCCCTTTGTACACACCGCCCGTCGCTACTACCGATTGAATGATTTAGTGAGGTCTTCGGACCGATGTCCGGCGCGGCCTTTCGGTTGCGCCGGTCTGTTGGAAAGATGACCAAACTTGATCATTTAGAGGAAGTAAAAGTCGTAACAAGGTTTCCGTAGGTGAACCTGCGGAAGGATCATTAACGGATTGTGAAGGGTGAGCGCCTCGGCTGCGTCTGCGCCCGACACTTTCTGCCGCTGACCCCGTTTGGACGCGGGGTCGGCTTTTCCCCACGGGGCTGCCTGAATGTGGAGCGGCACCCCGTGACAAATTGTTGCGCCCAGCGGACGCCAACACCGCGACCTTGGACGGTCGGCCAGGTGGCGGACGCGGGTACAAACGGCGCAACGCACTCATAGGTCGGCTTTCGACCCGCCACTGCACCGTGGCTCGAAGCGCTCGAAATGCGCGACCCGACCGCTGCGGGACCGCCTAGTACTGTAAACAGGAGCGGCGGAGCGCGAACGGCGAGTCGTGGTTACGTCGGTAGAAGGCGAGGCTGCGCGTTCCCGAAACGCCAGCCGAGTGCCCTCCCGACCGTTCGAGCGTGCAAGAACGAGACCCGACAATCGCGCGGCGACTGCCAAGTACGAGAGGAACGGCACAAGCGTCGGCGGTCGGTCAAGGAACTGGCGATGTGACGGGTCCGCTGTGCACCAGTGCATACCGTCCCGCCGTCCGCGGCAAGCGCCTCCGCGTCCTCGGGTGACGGAGGCTGCCGGTCGGTTCTTGCAGGCGAGGGATCTCGCTGGCACCGGTTCGCGTTGACGCGCGGCCGGTCATGGCACGGCGATGCGACGGCCGAGGTGCGCAGTACTCGATGGAGGAACCGCACGCTCCGATGACCGTCCCGCCCTCCGCGGCGTATGCGTACCGACCGTAATGGTTGCAGCAGCGCCGGCCGGCTTTTGAATTCGCCACACGAAACACGGTGCGAGATCGCGGTTAGGGGAGCGTCGACGTTGCCAGGCGTTTTGCTTGCTGCCGAGGGAAAGGCGGCACGGCCACGTCGCGCTCGTCGCGATTAGCGGGTCTGCGCGCTTTGGGAAGGTGCCGCAACGACTTGCCGAAAGAGGAAGCACGGAAGAACGAGGGACTTGGACGTCCCGACAATTGAACGCACTTGCGGCCAGGCCCTTGCTGGCTTCGTTCTTCCGCCTCGAGTAGGCTCGTACGCGGCTCCGGCGCCGAAAGTGGTCCTTGGCACCGACTTCGGTGGACGTGGGAAGTGCCGCGCAAGTACGGCGCGCCTGGCTCCACCTGTTGGCTAAAGTAAGCAGCCGGATCGGCATTTTGGTGTGCGGTGGCAAACCGTGGATGCGAAAAAAGCTTGTGCGATTTCGTGGAACAAAAAGCGGGGGTCCCCCTTTTTATGCGGAGGAGACCGACCCGCCCGCCGTGGTGAACCGCGACGCCACGGTAAAAACGGGAGAGGCTTGTTGATGGGACCGTGCATCCCGCGCTCCACGGAGGCCGGGAGGCGGCCGCCCGAGGAAATGTGTAGCCGTCGAGGCCCGCATCTGCGTGCACTCTTATCCAAATGGGTGTACCGCAGGCATTTTCTGGTTAGGCGGGCCAATGAGAGCGAGCACACAACGATACCTACGGGTCCGGCTTGGAGAACCGGCTTCGACGCCTCCCGAGTATTTATAGAGGGGTGGACCACGAAAGCACTCGCAAGTAGCGGAAGCGAAACGCCGTCCGAAACACACCGTTTGCTCGATTTGCGGCAGCCGAAAAAGGCGCGGCAGAGTTTTGGAGTCCAAGCGTGCGCTGAAAAGCGCCCT
>NW_027464674.1:0-70000 GCF_043290135.1 Rhipicephalus microplus
GGCATGAACTAGCAAGTTACTGCATGTTGTATCGTTACAAGTGCGAAACTGCTATATTGTGATATTCTCGTTAAAGCGCATGCAAGCATCGTGAAACCTTAAAGAACGATGTCATTTAGCGAGATACAGCGTTCTGTACTGCAATAAGTTGCTGAAAACTGTGAGGTTATGCAAATATCGTAATTGTGAACGAAACAGTGTAATAGAGCGTTTTTAGATACAAGTGCGAATGGTAGGTTAGGTTAAGATATGAACCGTCGTAAAACCGCATTAAACAATGTCACTCAGTGAGATGCAGTGTTTTTCACCATTACAAGTTGGGAATTGCGATATCTAATGTGAAAGCGCTTGCAACCGTCGTTATGTTAGGTTACGTTAGGTTAGGTTGGTTTGGGTTGGATTAGGTTAGGTTGGGTTGGGTTGGGTTGGGTTAGGTTGGGTTAGGTTAGGTTAGGTTACGTTACGTTAGGTTAGGTTAGGTTACGTTAGGTTAGGTTAGGTTATGTTACGTTAGGTTAGGTTAGGTTAGGTAAGGTTAGGTTAGGTTATGTTTGGTTAGGTTAGGTTAGGTTAGGTTGGGTTGGGTTGGGTTAGGTTAGGTTATGTTAGGTTAGGTTAGGTTGGGTTAGGTTAGGTAGGGTTAGGTTAGGTTGGGTTGGGTTAGGTTAGGTTAGGTTAGGTTAGGTTGGGTTGGGTTGTGTTAGGTTAGGTTGGGTTGGGTTGTGTTAGGTTAGGTTAGGTTAGGTTAGGTTGGGTTGGGTTGGGTTAGGTTAGGTTAGGTTAGGTTGGGTTGGGTTGGGTGTGGTTGGGTTAGGTTAGGTTAGGTTAGGTTAGGTTGGGTTGGGTTGGGTTGGGTTGGGTTAGGTTAGGTTAGGTTAGGTTAGGTTAAGTTAGGTTAGGTTAAGTTAGGTTAAATTAGGTTAGGTAAGGTTAGGTTAGGTTAGGTTACGTTAGGTTAAGATATGAACCGTCGTAAAACCGCAATAAACAATGTCACTCAGTGAGATGCAGTGTTTTCACCATTAGAAGTCGGGAACTGCGATATCTAATGTGAAAGCGCTTGATACCGTCGTAATGTTGTAGAAAGCAATGTAAAGTAGCGAGTAAAACGTTTTTTAACGGTAGAAGTGCGAAGGATATGTTAGGTGCACTTATGTTAGTTTAAGCTAGGTAGCGTCGTGAAACCACCAAAAACGACGTCATCTAACGAGATAGTGTTGTTTTATTGCATATACGAAACTGCAATAGGTGAAATGTTGTGAAAGCACACAAAACAGCAACAAGCCAGATACTGCGTGTTGTACCGTTACAAGTGCGAAACTGCTACATTGTGATATTCTCGTTAAAGCGCATGCAAGCATCGTGAAACCTAAAAAATGATGTCATTTAGCGAGATGCAGCGTTCTGTACTGCAATAAGTTGCTGAAAAACTGTGAGGTTATGCAAATATTGTAATTGTGAACGAAACAGTGTAATCGAGCGTTTTTAGATACAAGTGCGAATGTTAGGTTAGGTTAAGATAAGAACCGTCGAAAAACCGCATTAAACAATGTCACTTATTGAGATGCAGTGTTTTTCACCATTACAAGTCGGGAACTGCGATATCTAATGTGAAAGCGCATGAAACCGTCATAATGTTGTAGAGAGCATTGTAAAGTAGCGAGTAAAACGTTTTCTAACGATAGAAGTGCGAAGGTTATGTTAGGTTGAGTTATGTTAGTTTAAGCTAGGTAGCGTCGTGAAACCACCAAAAACGACGTCATCTAATGAGATAGTGTTGTTTTATTGCGACTACGAAACTGCGATAGGTGAAATGTTGTGAAAGCACACAAAACGGCATGAACAAGCCAGATACTGCGTGTTGTACCGTTACAAGTGCGAAACTGCTACCTTGTGATATTCTCGTTAAAGCGCATGCAAGCATCGTGAAACCTAAAAAATGATGTCATTTAGCGAGATACAGCGTTCTGTACTGTAATAAGTTGGTGAAAAACTGTGAGGTCATGCAAATATCGTAATTGTGAACGAAACAGTGTAATAGAGCGTTTTTAGATACAAGTGCGAATGTTAGGTTAGGTTAAGATATGAACCGTCGTAAAACCGCATTAAACAATGTCACTTAGTGAGATGCAGTGTTTTTCACCATTACAAGTCGGGAACTGCGATATCTTATGTTAAATCGCACGAACCGTCGTAATGTTGTAGCAAGCATTGTAAAGTAGCTAGTAAAACGTTTTCTAACGATATAAGTGCGAAGGTTATGTTAGGTTGAGTTAGTTTCAGCTAGGTAGCGTCGTGAAACCACCAAAAACGACGTCATCTAACGAGATAGTGTTGTTTTATTGTGACTACGAAACTGCGATAGGTGAAATATTGTGAAAGGACACAAAACGGCATGAACTAGCCAGGTACTGCGTGTTGTACCGTTACAAGTGCGAAACTGCTATGTTGTGATATTCTCGTTAAAGCGCATTCAAGCATCGTGAAACCTTAAACAACGATGTCATTTAGCGAGATACAGCGTTCTGTACTGCAATAAGTTGGTGAAAAACTGTGAGGTTATGCAAATATCGTATTTTTGAACGAAACAGTGTAATAGAGCGTTTTTAGATACAAATGCGATGTTAGGTTATGTTAAGATATGAACCATCGTAAAACCGCATTAAACAATGTCACTTAGTGAGATGCAGTTTTTCACCATTACAAGTCAGTAGCTGCGATATCTAATGTGAAAGCGCTTGCAACCGTCGTTAGGTTAGGTTAGGTTAGGTTAGGTTAGGTTGGTTTGGGTTGGATTAGGTTAGGTTGGGTTGGGTTGGGTTGGGTTAGGTTTGGTTAGGTTAGGTTAGGTTAGGTTACGTTAGGTTAGGTTAGGTTAGGTTACGTTAGGTAAGGTTATGTTACGTTAGGTTAGGTTAGGTTAGGTAAGGTAAGGTTAGGTTAGGTTAGGTTTGGTTAGGTTAGGTTGGGTTGGGTTGGGTTAGGTTATGTTAGGTTAGGTTAGGTTGGGTTGGGTTGGGTTGGGTTGGGTAGGGTTAGGTTAGGTTAGGTTAGGTTAGGTTGGGTTAGGTTAGGTTAGGTTAGGTTTGGTTTGGTTTGGTTGGGTTGGGTTAGATTAGGTTAGGTTAGGTAATTTTAGGTTAGTTTAGGTTGGGTTGGGTGTGGTTGGGTTAGGTTAGGTTAGGTTAGGTTGGGTTGGGTTGGGTTGGGTTGGGTTAGGTTAGGTTAGGTTAAGTTAGGTTAAGTTAGGTTAAGTTAGGTTAGGTAAGGTTAGGTTAGGTTAGGTTAGGTTAGGTTAAGATATGAACCGTCGTAAAACCGCAATAAACAATGTCACTTAGTGAGATGCAGTGTTTTTCACCATTAGAAGTCGGGAACTGCGATATCTAATGTGAAAGCGCTTGATACCGTCGTAATGTTGTAGAAAGCAATGTAAAGTACCGAGTAAAACGTTTTCTAATGATAGAAGTGCGAAGGTTATGTTAGGTTGAGTTATGTTAGTTTAAGCTAGGTAGCGTCGTGAAACCACCAAAAACGACGTCATCTAACGAGATAGTGTTGTTTTATTGCATATACGAAACTGCGATAGGTGAAATGTTGTGAAAGCACACAAAACGGCATGAACAAGCCAGATACTGCGTGTTGTACCGTTACAAGTGCGAAACTGCTACATTGTGATATTCTCGTTAAAGCGCATGCAAGCATCGTGAAACCTAAAAAATGATGTCATTTAGCGAGATGCAGCGTTCTGTACTGCAATAAGTTGCTGAAAAACTGTGAGGTTATGCAAAAATTGTAATTGTGAACGAAACAGTGTAATAGAGCGTTTTTAGATACAAGTGCGAATGTTAGGTTAGGTTAAGATATGAACCGCCGTAAAACCGCATTAAACAATGTCACTTAGTGAGATGCAGTGTTTTTCACCATTACAAGTCGGGAACTGCGATATCTTATGTTAAATCGCACGAACCGTCGTAATGTTGTAGCAAGCATTGTAAAGTAGCTAGTAAAACGTTTTCTAACGATAGAAGTGCGAAGGTTATGTTAGGTTGAGTTAGTTTCAGCTAGGTAGCGTCGTGAAACCACCAAAAACGACGTCATCTAACGAGATAGTGTTGTTTTATTGTGACTACGAAACTGCGATAGGTGAAATATTGTGAAAGGACACAAAACGGCATGAACTAGCCAGGTACTGCGTGTTGTACCGTTACAAGTGCGAAACTGCTATGTTGTGATATTCTCGTTAAAGCGCATGAAGCAATTTGAAACCTTAAAGAATGATGTCATTTAGCGAGATACAGCGTTCTGTACTGCAATAGGTCGGTGAAAAACTGTGAGGTTATGCAAACATTGTATTTGTGAACGAAACAGTGTAATAGAGCGTTTTTAGATATAAGTGCGATGTTATGTTATGTTAAGATATGAACCGTCGTAAAACCGCATTAAACAATGACACTTAGTGAGATGCAGTGTTTTTCACCATTACAAGTCGGGAACTGCGATATCTAATGTGAAAGCGCTTGATACCGTCGTAATGTTGTAGAAAGCAATGTAAAGTACCGAGTAAAACGTTTTCTAATGATAGAAGTGCGAAGGTTATGTTAGGTTGAGTTATGTTAGTTTAAGCTAGGTAGCGTCGTGAAACCACCAAAAACGACGTCATCTAACGAGATAGTGTTGTTTTATTGCATATACGAAACTGCGATAGGTGAAATGTTGTGAAAGCACACAAAACGGCATGAACAAGCCAGATACTGCGTGTTGTACCGTTACAAGTGCGAAACTGCTACTTTGTGATATTCTCGTTAAAGCGCATGCAAGCATCGTGAAACCTAAAAAATGATGTCATTTAGCGAGATACAGCGTTCTGTACTGTAATAAGTTGGTGAAAAACTGAGGTCATGCAAATATCGTAATTGTGAACGAAACAGGGTAATTGAGCGTTTTGAGATACAAGTGCGAATGTTTGGTTATGTTAAGATATGAACCGTCGTAAAACCGCATTAAACAATGTCCCTTAGTGAGATACAGTGTTTTTCACCATTACAAGTCGGGAACTGTGATATCTTACGTTAAATCGCGTGAAACCGTCGAATTGTTGTAGAAAGCATTGTAAAGTAGCGAGTAAAACGTTTTCTAACGATAGAAGTGCGAAGGTTATGTTAGGTTGAGTTAGTTTAAGCTAGGTAGCGTCGTGAAACCACCAAAAACGACGTCATCTTATGAGATAGTGGTGTTTTATTGCGACTACGAAACTGCAATAGGTCAAATATTGTGAAAGGACACAAAACGGCATGCTCTAGCCAGGTACTGCGTGTTGTACCGTTACAAGTGCGAAACTGCTATATTGTGATATTCTCGTTAAAGCGCATGCAAGCATCGTGAAACCTTAAACAACGAGATCATTTAGCGTGATACAGCGTTCTGTACTGCAATAAGTTGGTGAAAAACTGTGAGGTTATGCAAATATCGTATTTGTGAACGAAACAGTGTAATAGAGCGTTTTTAGATACAAATGCGATGTTAGGTTATGTTAAGATATGAACCGTCGTAAAACCGCATTAAACAATGTCACTTAGTGAGATGCAGTGTTTTTCACCATTACAAGTCGGGAACTGCGATATCTAATGTGAAAGCGCTTGCAACCGTCGTTAGGTTAGGTTAGGTTAGGTTAGGTTAGGTTAGGTTACGTTAGGTTAGGTTAGGTTAGGTAAGGTTAGGTTAGGTTAGGTTAGGTTAGGTTAGGTTAGGTTTGGTTAGGTTAGGTTAGTTTAGGTTGGGTTGGGTTGGGTTGGGTTAGGTTAGGTTAGGTTAGGTTAGGTTACGTTAGGTTAGGTTAGGTTAGGTTAGGTTAGGTAAGGTTAGCTTAGGTTAGGTTAGGTTTGGTTAGGTTAGGTTAGTTTAGGTTGGGTTGGGTTGGGTTGGGTTAGGTTAGGTTATGTTAGGTTAGGTTAGGTTGGGTTAGGTTAGGTTGGGTTAAGTTAGGTTAGGTTGGGTTGGGTTGGGTTGGGTTAGGTTAGGTTAGGTCTGGTTGGGTTGTGTTAGGTTAGGTTAGGTTAGTTTAGGTTAGGTTGGGTTGGGTTGGGTGTGGTTGGGTTAGGTTAGGTTAGGTTAGGTTGGGTTGGGTTGGGTTGGGTTAGGTTAGGTTAGGTTAGGTTAAGTTAGGTTAGGTTAAGTTAGGTTAAGTTAGGTTAGGTTAGGTTAGGTTAGGTTAGGTTAAGATATGAACCGTCGTAAAACCGCAATAAACAATGTCACTTAGTGAGATGCAGTGTTTTTCACCATTAGAAGTCGGGAACTGCGATATCTATTGTGAAAGCGCTTGATACCGTCGTAATGTTGTAGAAAGCAATGTAAAGTACCGAGTAAAACGTTTTCTAATGATAGAAGTGCGAAGGTTATGTTAGGTTGAGTTATGTTAGTTTAAGCTAGGTAGCGTCGTGAAACCACCAAAAACGACGTCATCTAACGAGATAGTGTTGTTTTATTGCATATACGAAACTGCGATAGGTGAAATGTGAAAGCACACAAAACGGCATGAACAAGCCAGATACTGCGTGTTGTACCGTTACAAGTGCGAAACTGCTACATTGTGATATTCTCGTTAAAGCGCATGCAAGCATCGTGAAACCTAAAAAATGACGTCATTTAGCGAGATGCAGCGTTCTGTACTGCAATAACTTGCTGAAAAACTGTGAGGTTATGCAAATATTGTAATTGTGAACGAAACAGTGTAATAGAGCGTTTTTAGATACAAGTGCGAATGTTAGGTTAGGTTAAGATATGAACCGTCGTAAAACCGCATTAAACAATGTCACTTAGTGAGATGCAGTGTTTTTCACCATTACAAGTCGGGAACTGTGATATCCTATGTTAAATCGCATGAACCGTCGTAATGTTGTAGCAAGCATTGTAAAGTAGCTAGTAAAACGTTTTCTAACGATAGAAGTGCGAAGGTTATGTTAGGTTGAGTTAGTTTAAGCTAGGTAGCGTCGTGAAACCACCAAAAACGACGTCAACTAACGAGATAGTGTTGTTTTATTGCATATACGAAACTGCGATAGGTGAAATGTTGTGAAAGCACACAAAACGGCATGAACAAGCCAGATACTGCGTGTTGTACCGTTACAAGTGCGAAACTGCTACATTGTGATATTCTCGTTAAAGCGCATGCAAGCATCGTGAAACCTAAAAAATGACGTCATTTAGCGAGATGCAGCGTTCTGTACTGCAATAACTTGCTGAAAAACTGTGAGGTTATGCAAATATTGTAATTGTGAACGAAACAGTGTAATAGAGCGTTTTTAGATGCAAGTGCAAATGTTAGGTTAGGTTAAGATATGAACCGTCGTAAAACCGCATTAAACAATGTCACTTAGTGAGATGCAGTGTTTTTCACCATTACAAGTCGGTAACTGCGATATCTAATGTGAAAGCGCATGAAACCGTCATAATGTTGTAGAGAGCATTGTAAAGTAGCGAGTAAAACGTTTTCTAACGATAGAAGTGCGAAGGTTATGTTAGGTTGAGTTATGTTAGTTTGGGCTAGGTAGCGTGGTGAAACCACCAAAAACGACGTCATCTAATGAGATAGTGTTGTTTTATTGCGACTACGAAACTGCGATAGGTGAAATATTGTGAACGGACACAAAACGGCATGAACTAGCCAGGTACTGCGTGTTGTACCGTTACAAGTGCGAAACTGCTATATTGTGATATTCTCGTTAAAGCGCATGCAAGCATCGTGAAACCTTAAAGAACGATGTCATTTAGCGAGATACAGCGTTCTGTACTGTAATAAGTTGGTGAAAAACTGTGAGGTTATGCAAATATCGTATTTTTGAACGAAACAGTGTAATAAAGCGTTTTTAATATACAAGTGCGATGTTAAGTTATGTTAAGATATGAACCGTCGTAAAACCGCATTAAACAATGTCACTTAGTGAGATGCAGTGTTTTTCACCATTACAAGTCGGGAACTGCGATATCTAATTTGAAAGCGCTTGCAACCGTCGTTAGGTTAGGTTAGGTTAGGTTAGGTTGGTTTGGGTTGGATTAGGTTAGGTTGGGTTGGGTTGGGTTGGGTTGGGTTAGGTTGGGTTAGGTTAGGTTAGGTTAGGTTACGTTACGTTAGGTTAGGTTAGGTTTGGTTACGTTAGGTTAGGTTAGGTTAGGTTACCTTAGGTTTGGTTAGGTAAGGTTAGGTTAGGTTAGGTTTGGTTAGGTTAGGTTAGGTTGGGTTGGGTTAGGTTATGTTAGGTTAGGTTAGGTTGGGTTAGGTTAGGTTGGGTTAGGTTAGGTTAGGTTAGGTTAGGTTAGTTTAGGTTAGGTTGGGTTGGGTTGGGTTAGGTTAGGTTAGGTTAGGTCAGGTTAGGTTAGGTTAGGTTGGGTTGGGTTGGGTGTGGTTGGGTTAGGTTAGGTTAGGTTAGGTTAGGTCAGGTTAGGTTAGGTTAGGTCAGGTTAGGTAAGGTTAGGTTGGGTTGGGTTGGGTGTGGTTGGGTTAGGTTAGGTTAGGTTAGGTTGGGTTGGGTTGGGTTGGGTTGGGTTGGGTTAGGTTAGGTTAGGTTAGGTTAGGTTAAGTGAGGTTAGGTTAGGTTAAGTTAGGTCAAGTTAGGTTAGGTAAGGTTAGGTTAGGTTAGGTTAGGTTAGGTTAAGATATGAACCGTCGTAAAACCGCAATGAACAATGTCACTTAGTGAGATGCAGTGTTTTTCACCATTAGAAGTTGGGAACTACGATATCTAATGTGAAAGCGCTTGATACCGTCGTAATGTTGTAGAAAGCAATGTAAAGTACCGAGTAAAACGTTTTCTAATGATAGAAGTGCGAAGGTTATGTTAGGTTGAGTTATGTTAGTTTAAGCTAGGTAGCATCATGAAACCACCAAAAACGACGTCATCTAACGAGATAGTGTTGTTTTATTGCAAGTACGAAACTGCGATAGGTGAAATGTGAAAGCACACAAACGGCATGAACAAGCCAAATACTGCGTGTTGTACCGTTACAAGTGCGAAACTGCTATGTTGTGATATTCTCGTTAAAGCGCATGCAAGCAATTTGAAACCTTAAAGAATGATGTCATTTAGCGAGATACAGCGTTCTGTACTGTAATAAGTTGGTGAAAAACTGTGAGGTCATGCAAATATCGTAATTGTGAACGAAACAGGGTAATTGAGCGTTTTGAGATACAAGTGCGAATGTTTGGTTATGTTAAGATATGAACCGTCGTAAAACCGCATTAAACAATGTCCCTTAGTGAGATACAGTGTTTTTCACCATTACAAGTCGGGAACTGTGATATCTTACGTTAAATCGCGTGAAACCGTCGAATTGTTGTAGAAAGCATTGTAAAGTAGCGAGTAAAACGTTTTCTAACGATAGAAGTGCGAAGGTTATGTTAGGTTGAGTTAGTTTAAGCTAGGTAGCGTCGTGAAACCACCAAAAACGACGTCATCTTATGAGATAGTGGTGTTTTATTGCGACTACGAAACTGCAATAGGTCAAATATTGTGAAAGGACACAAAACGGCATGCTCTAGCCAGGTACTGCGTGTTGTACCGTTACAAGTGCGAAACTGCTATATTGTGATATTCTCGTTAAAGCGCATGCAAGCATCGTGAAACCTTAAACAACGAGATCATTTAGCGTGATACAGCGTTCTGTACTGCAATAAGTTGGTGAAAAACTGTGAGGTTATGCAAATATCGTATTTGTGAACGAAACAGTGTAATAGAGCGTTTTTAGATACAAATGCGATGTTAGGTTATGTTAAGATATGAACCGTCGTAAAACCGCATTAAACAATGTCACTTAGTGAGATGCAGTGTTTTTCACCATTACAAGTCGGGAACTGCGATATCTAATGTGAAAGCGCTTGCAACCGTCGTTAGGTTAGGTTAGGTTAGGTTAGGTTAGGTTAGGTTACGTTAGGTTAGGTTAGGTTAGGTTAGGTTAGGTTAGGTTAGGTTAGGTTTGGTTAGGTTAGGTTAGTTTAGGTTGGGTTGGGTTGGGTTGGGTTAGGTTAGGTTAGGTTAGGTTAGGTTACGTTAGGTTAGGTTAGGTTAGGTTAGGTTAGGTAAGGTTAGCTTAGGTTAGGTTAGGTTTGGTTAGGTTAGGTTAGTTTAGGTTGGGTTGGGTTGGGTTGGGTTAGGTTAGGTTATGTTAGGTTAGGTTAGGTTGGGTTAGGTTAGGTTGGGTTAAGTTAGGTTAGGTTGGGTTGGGTTGGGTTGGGTTAGGTTAGGTTAGGTCTGGTTGGGTTGTGTTAGGTTAGGTTAGGTTAGTTTAGGTTAGGTTGGGTTGGGTTGGGTGTGGTTGGGTTAGGTTAGGTTAGGTTAGGTTGGGTTGGGTTGGGTTGGGTTAGGTTAGGTTAGGTTAGGTTAAGTTAGGTTAGGTTAAGTTAGGTTAAGTTAGGTTAGGTTAGGTTAGGTTAGGTTAGGTTAAGATATGAACCGTCGTAAAACCGCAATAAACAATGTCACTTAGTGAGATGCAGTGTTTTTCACCATTAGAAGTCGGGAACTGCGATATCTATTGTGAAAGCGCTTGATACCGTCGTAATGTTGTAGAAAGCAATGTAAAGTACCGAGTAAAACGTTTTCTAATGATAGAAGTGCGAAGGTTATGTTAGGTTGAGTTATGTTAGTTTAAGCTAGGTAGCGTCGTGAAACCACCAAAAACGACGTCATCTAACGAGATAGTGTTGTTTTATTGCATATACGAAACTGCGATAGGTGAAATGTGAAAGCACACAAAACGGCATGAACAAGCCAGATACTGCGTGTTGTACCGTTACAAGTGCGAAACTGCTACATTGTGATATTCTCGTTAAAGCGCATGCAAGCATCGTGAAACCTAAAAAATGACGTCATTTAGCGAGATGCAGCGTTCTGTACTGCAATAACTTGCTGAAAAACTGTGAGGTTATGCAAATATTGTAATTGTGAACGAAACAGTGTAATAGAGCGTTTTTAGATACAAGTGCGAATGTTAGGTTAGGTTAAGATATGAACCGTCATAAAACCGCATTAAACAATGTCACTTAGTGAGATGCAGTGTTTTTCACCATTACAAGTCGGGAACTGTGATATCCTATGTTAAATCGCATGAACCGTCGTAATGTTGTAGCAAGCATTGTATAGTAGCTAGTAAAACGTTTTCTAACGATAGAAGTGCGAAGGTTATGTTAGGTTGAGTTAGTTTAAGCTAGGTAGCGTCGTGAAACCACCAAAAACGACGTCATCTAACGAGATAGTGTTGTTTTATTGTGACTACGAAACTGCAATAGGTGAAATATTGTGAAAGGACACAAAACGGCATGAACTAGCCAGGTACTGCGTGTTGTATCGTTACAAGTGCGAAACTGCTATATTGTGATATTCTCGTTAAAGCGCATGCAAGCATCGTGAAACCTTAAAGAACGATGTCATTTAGCGAGATACCGCGTTCTGTACTGCAATAAGTTGCTGAAAAACTGTGAGGTTATGCAATTATCGTAATTGTGAACGAAACAGTGTAATAGAGCGTTTTTAGATGCAAGTGCAAATGTTAGGTTAGGTTAAGATATGAACCGTCGTAAAACCGCATTAAACAATGTCACTTAGTGAGATGCAGTGTTTTTCACCATTACAAGTCGGTAACTGCGATATCTAATGTGAAAGCGCATGAAACCGTCATAATGTTGTAGAGAGCATTGTAAAGTAGCGAGTAAAACGTTTTCTAACGATAGAAGTGCGAAGGTTATGTTAGGTTGAGTTATGTTAGTTTAAGCTAGGTAGCGTCGTGAAACCACCAAAAACGACGTCATCTAACGAGATAGTGTTGTTTTATTGTGACTACGAAACTGCAATAGGTGAAATATTGTGAAAGGACACAAAACGGCATGAACTAGCCAGGTACTGCGTGTTGTATCGTTACAAGTGCGAAACTGCTATATTGTGATATTCTCGTTAAAGCGCATGCAAGCATCGTGAAACCTTAAAGAACGATGTCATTTAGCGAGATACAGCGTTCTGTACTGTAATAAGTTGGTGAAAAACTGTGAGGTTATGCAAATATCGTATTTGTGAACGAAACAGTGTAATAAAGCGTTTTTAATATACAAGTGCGATGTTAAGTTATGTTAAGATATGAACCGTCGTAAAACCGCATTAAACAATGTCACTTAGTGAGATGCAGTGTTTTTCACCATTACAAGTCGGGAACTGCGATATCTAATGTGAAAGCACTTGCAACCGTCGTTAGGTTAGGTTAGGTTAGGTTAGGTTGGTTTGGGTTGGATTAGGTTAGGTTGGGTTGGGTTGGGTTGGGTTGGGTTAGGTTGGGTTAGGTTAGGTTAGGTTAGGTTACGTTACGTTAGGTTAGGTTAGGTTAGGTTACGTTAGGTTAGGTTAGGTTAGGTTACGTTAGGTTTGGTTAGGTAAGGTTAGGTTAGGTTGGGTTAGGTTAGGTTTGGTTAGGTTAGGTTAGGTTGGGTTGGGTTAGGTTATGTTAGGTTAGGTTAGGTTGGGTTAGGTTGGGTTAGATTAGGTTAAGTTAGGTTAGGTTAGGTTAGTTTAGGTTAGGTTGGGTTGGGTTGGGTTAGGTTAGGTTAGGTTAGGTCAGGTTAGGTTAGGTTAGGTTGGGTTGGGTTGGGTGTGGTTGGGTTAGGTTAGGTTAGGTTAGGTTACGTTACGTTAGGTTAGGTTAGGTTACGTTAGGTTAGGTTACGTTAGGTTAGGTTAGGTTAGGAAAGGTTAGGTTAGGTTAGGTTGGGTTGGGTTAGGTTAGGTTAGGTTAGGTTGGGTTGGGTTGTGTTAGGTTAGGTTAGGTTAGGTTAGGTTAGTTTAGGTTAGGTTGGGTTGGGTTGGGTTAGGTTAGGTTAGGTCAGTTTAGGTTAGGTTAGGTTGGGTTGGGTTGGGTGTGGTTGGGTTAGGTTAGGTTAGGTTAGGTTGGGTAGGGTTAGGTTGGGTTGGGTTGGGTTAGGTTAGGTTAGGTTAAGTTAGGTTAGGTTAGGTTAGGTTAAGTTAGGTTAGGTAAGGTTAGGTTAGGTTAGGTTAGGTTAAGTTAGGTTAGGTAAGGTTAGGTTAGGTTAGGTTAGGTTAGGTCAAGATATGAACCGTCGTAAAACGCAATAAACAATGTCACTTAGTGAGATGCGGTGTTTTTCACCAATACAAGTCGGGAACTGCGATATCTAATGTGAAAGCGCTTGCAACCGTCGTTAGGTTAGGTTAGGTTAGGTTGGTTTGGGTTGGATTAGGTTAGGTTGGGTTGGGTTGGGTTGGGTTGGGTTAGGTTGGGTTAGGTTAGGTTAGGTTAGGTTACGTTACGTTAGGTTAGGTTAGGTTAGGTTACGTTAGGTTAGGTTACGTTAGGTTAGGTTAGGTTAGGAAAGGTTAGGTTAGGTTAGGTTAGGTTAGGTTTGGTTAGGTTATGTTAGGTTAGGTTGGGTTAGGTTAGGTTAGGTTAGGTTGGGTTGGGTTAGGTTAGGTTAGGTTAGGTTGGGTTGGGTTGTGTTAGGTTAGGTTAGGTTAGGTTAGGTTAGGTTAAGTTAGGTTAGGTTAAGTTAGGTTAAGTTAGGTTAGGTAAGGTTAGGTTAGGTTAGGTTAAGATATGAACCGTCGTAAAACCGCAATAAACAATGTCACTTAGTGAGATGCAGTGTTTTTCACCATTAGAAGTCGGGAACTGCGATATCTAATGTGAAAGCGCTTGATACCGTCATAATGTTGTAGAGAGCATTGTAAAGTAGCGAGTAAAACGTTTTCTAACGATAGAAGTGCGAAGGTTATGTTAGGTTGAGTTATGTTAGTTTAAGCTAGGTAGCGTCGTGAAACCACCAAAAACGACGTCATCTAATGAGATAGTGTTGTTTTATATCGACTACGAAACTGCGATAGGTGAAATATTGTGAAAGGACACAAAACGGCATGAACTAGCCAGGTACTGCGTGTTGTACCGTTACAAGTGCGAAACTGCTATATTGTGATATTCTCGTTAAAGCGCATGCAAGCATCGTGAAACCTTAAAGAACGATGTCATTTAGCGAGATACAGCGTTCTGTACTGTAATAAGTTGGTGAAAAACTGTGAGGTTATGCAAATATCGTATTTGTGAACGAAACAGTGTAATAGAGCGTTTTTAATATACAAGTGCGAAGTTAAGTTATGTTAAGTTATGAACCGTCTTAAAACCGCATTAAACAATGTCACTTAGTGAGATGCAGTGTTTTTCACCATTACAAGTCGGGAACTGCGATATCTAATGTGAAAGCGCTTGCAACCGTCGTTAGGTTAGGTTAGGTTAGGTTATGTTGGTATGTGTTGGATTAGGTTAGGTTGGGTTGGGTTGGGTTGGGTTGGGTTAGGTTGGGTTAGGTTAGGTTAGGTTAGGTTACGTTACGTTAGGTTAGGTTAGGTTAGGTTACGTTAGGTTAGGTTAGGTTACGTTAGGTTAGGTTAGGTTAGGAAAGGTTAGGTTAGGTTAGGTTAGGTTGGGTTGGGTTAGGTTAGGTTAGGTTAGGTTGGGTTGGGTTGTGTTAGGTTAGGTTAGGTTAGGTTAGTTTAGGTTAGGTTGGGTTGGGTGGGGTTAGGTTAGGTTAGGTCAGTTTAGGTTAGGTTAGGTTGGGTTGGGTTGGGTGTGGTTGGGTTAGGTTAGGTTAGGTTAGGTTGGGTTGGGTTAGGTTAGGTTAGGTTAGGTTGGGTTGGGTTGTGTTAGGTTAGGTTAGGTTAGGTTAGGTTAGGTTAGGTTAGGTTAGGTTAAGTTAGGTTAAGTTAGGTTAGGTAAGGTTAGGTTAGGTTAGGTTAAGATATGAACCGTCGTAAAACCGCAATAAACAATGTCACTTAGTGAGATGCAGTGTTTTTCACCATTAGAAGTCGGGAACTGCGATATCTAATGTGAAAGCGCTTGATACCGTCGTAATGTTGTAGAAAGCAATGTAAAGTAGCGAGTAAAACGTTTTCTAACGATAGAAGTGCGAAGGTTATGTTAGGTTGAGTTATGTTAGTTTAAGCTAGGTAGCGTCGTGAAACCACCAAAAACGAGGTCATCTAACGAGATAGTGTTGTTTTATTGCATATACGAAACTGCGATAGGTGAAATGTTGTGAAAGCACACAAAACGGCATGAACAAGCCAGATACTGCGTGTTGTACCGTTACAAGTGCGAAACTGCTACATTGTGATATTCTCGTTGGAAGCGCATGCAAGCATCGTGAAACCTAAAAAATGATGTCATTTAGCGAGATGCAGCGTTCTGTACTGTAATAAGTTGGTGAAAAACTGTGAGGTCATGCAAATATCGTATTTTTGAACGAAACAGGGTAATTGAGCGTTTTGAGATACAAGTGCGAATGTTAGGTTATGTTAAGATATGAACCGTCGTAAAACCACATTAAACAATGTCACTTTGTGAGATCCAGTGTTTTTCACCATTACAAGTCGGGATCTGTGATATCCTATGTTAAATCGCATGAAACCGTCGTAATGTTGTAGAAAGCATTGTAAAGTAGCAAGTAAAACGTTTTCTAACGATAGAAGTGCGAAGGTTATGTTAGGTTGAGTTAGTTTAAGCTAGGTAGCGTCGTGAAACCACCAAAAACGACGTCATCTAATGAAATAGTGTTGTTTTATTGCGACTACGAAACTGCGATAGGTCAAATATTGTGAAAGGACACAAAACGGCATGCACTAGCCAGGTACTGCGTGTTGTACCATTAAGAGTGCGAAACTGCTATATTGTGATATTCTTGGTAAAGCACATGCAAGCATCGTGAAACCTTATAGAACGATGTCATTTAGCGAGATACAGCGTTCTGTACTGCAATAGGTTGGTGAAAAACTGTGAGGTTATGCAAACATTGTATTTGTGAACGAAACAGTGTAATAGAGCGTTTTTAGATATAAGTGCGATGTTAGGTTATGTTAAGATACGAACCGTCGTAAAACTGCATTAAACAATGTCACTTAGTGAGATGCGGTGTTTTTCACCAATACAAGTCGGGAACTGCGATATCTAATGTGAAAGCGCTTGCAACCGTCGTTAGGTTAGGTTAGGTTAGGTTAGGTTGGGTTAGGTTGGGTTACGTTGGGTTGGGTTGGGTTAGGTTAGGTTGGGTTGGGTTAGGTTGGGTTAGGTTAGGTTAGGTTAGTTTAGGTTGGGTTGGGTTGGGTTGGGTTAGGTTAGGTTAGGTTAGGTTAGGTTACGTTAGGTTAGGTTAGGTTAGGTTAGGTAAGGTTAGGTTAGGTTAGGTTTGGTTAGGTTAGGTTAGTTTAGGTTGGGTTGGGTTGGGTTGGGTTAGGTTAGGTTATGTTAGGTTAGGTTAGGTTGGGTTAGGTTAGGTTGGGTTAAGTTAGGTTAGGTTGGGTTGGGTTGGGTTGGGTTAGGTTAGGTTAGGTCTGGTTGGGTTGTGTTAAGTTAGGTTAGGTTAGTTTAGGTTAGGTTGGGTTGGGTTGGGTGTGGTTGGGTTAGGTTAGGTTAGGTTAGGTTGGGTTGGGTTGGGTTGGGTTAGGTTAGGTTAGGTTAGGTTAGGTTAAGTTAGGTTAGTTTAAGTTAGGTTAAGTTAGGTTAGGTAAGGTTAGGTTAGGTTAGGTTAGGTTAGGTTAAGATATGAACCGTCGTAAAACCGCAATAAACAATGTCACTTAGTGAGATGCAGTGTTTTTCACCATTAGAAGTCGGGAACTGCGATATCTAATGTGAAAGCGCTTGATACCGTCGTAATGTTGTAGAAAGCAATGTAAAGTACCGAGTAAAACGTTTTCTAATGATAGAAGTGCGAAGGTTATGTTAGGTTGAGTTATGTTAGTTTAAGCTAGGTAGCGTCGTGAAACCACCAAAAACGACGTCATCTAACGAGATAGTGTTGTTTTATTGCATATACGAAACTGCGATAGGTGAAATGTGAAAGCACACAAAACGGCATGAACGAGCCAGATACTGCGTGTTGTACCGTTACAAGTGCGAAACTGCTACATTGTGATATTCTCGTTAAAGCGCATGCAAGCATCGTGAAACCTAAAAAATGACGTCAGTTAGCGAGATGCAGCGTTCTGTACTGCAATAACTTGCTGAAAAACTGTGAGGTTATGCAAATATTGTAATTGTGAACGAAACAGTGTAATAGAGCGTTTTTAGATACAAGTGCGAATGTTAGGTTAGGTTAAGATATGAACCGTCGTAAAACCGCATTAAACAATGTCACTTAGTGAGATGCAGTGTTTTTCACCATTACAAGTCGGGAACTGTGATATCCTATGTTAAATCGCATGAACCGTCGTAATGTTGTAGCAAGCATTGTAAAGTAGCTAGTAAAACGTTTTCTAACGATAGAAGTGCGAAGGTTATGTTAGGTTGAGTTAGTTTAAGCTAGGTAGCGTCGTGAAACCACCAAAAACGACGTCATCTAACGAGATAGTGTTGTTTTATTGTGACTACGAAACTGCGATAGGTGAAATATTGTGAAAGGACACAAAACGGCATGAACTAGCCAGGTACTGCGTGTTGTACCGTTACAAGTGCGAAACTGCTATATTGTGATATTCTCGTTAAAGCGCATGCAAGCATCGTGAAACCTTAAAGAACGATGTCATTTAGCGAGATACAGCGTTCTGTACTGTAATAAGTTGGTGAAAAACTGTGAGGTTATGCAAATATCGTATTTGTGAACGAAACAGTGTAATAAAGCGTTTTTAATATACAAGTGCGATGTTAAGTTATGTTAAGATATGAACCGTCGTAAAACCGCATTAAACAATGTCACTTAGTGAGATGCAGTGTTTTTCACCATTACAAGTCGGGAACTGCGATATCTAATGTGAAAGCGCTTGCAACCGTCGTTAGGTTAGGTTAGGTTAGGTTAGGTTGGTTTGGGTTGGATTAGGTTAGGTTGGGTTGGGTTGGGTTGGGTTAGGTTGGCTTAGGTTAGGTTAGGTTAGGTTACGTTACGTTAGGTTAGGTTAGGTTAGGTTACGTTAGGTTAGGTTAGGTTACGTTAGGTTTGGTTAGGTAAGGTTAGGTTAGGTTAGGTTAGGTTAGGTTTGGTTAGGTTAGGTTAGGTTGGGTTGGGTTAGGTTATGTTAGGTTAGGTTAGGTTGGGTTAGGTTAGGTTGGGTTAGGTTAGGTTAGGTTAGGTTAGGTTAGGTTAGTTTAGGTTAGGTTGGGTTGGGTTGGGTTAGGTTAGGTTAGGTTAGGTCAGGTTAGGTTAGGTTAGGTTGGGTTGGGTTGGGTGTGGTTGGGTTAGGTTAGGTTAGGTTAGGTCAGGTTAGGTTAGGTTAGGTCAGGTTAGGTAAGGTTAGGTTGGGTTGGGTTGGGTGTGGTTGGGTTAGGTTAGTTTAGGTTAGGTTAGGTTGGGTTGGGTTGGGTTGGGTTGGGTTGGGTTAGGTTAGGTTAGGTTAGGTTAGGTTAGGTTAAGTTAGGTTAGGTTAGGTTAGGTTAGGTTAAGTTAGGTTAGGTAAGGTTAGGTTAGGTTAGGTTAAGATATGAACCGTTGTAAAACGCAATAAACAATGTCACTTAGTGAGATGCAGTGTTTTTCACCATTAGAAGTCGGGAACTGCGATATCTAATGTGAAAGCGCTTGATACCGTCGTAATGTTGTAGAAAGGAATGTAAAGTAGCGAGTAAAACTTTTTCTAATGATAGAAGTGCGAAGGTTATGTTAGGTTAAGTTATGTTAGTTTAAGCTAGGTAGCGTCGTGAAACCACCAAAAACGACGTCATTATAACGAGATAGCGTTGTTTTATTGCAAGTACGAAACTGCGATAGGTGAAATGTTGTGAAAGCACACAAAACGGCATGAACAAGCCAAATACTGCGTGTTGTACCGTTACAAGTGCGAAACTGCTATGTTGTGATATTCTCGTTAAAGCGCATGCAAGCATTGTGAAACCTTAAAGAATGATGTCATTTAACGAGATACAGCGTTCTGTACTGTAATAAGTTGGTAAAAAACTGTGACGTCATGCAAATACCGTAATTGTGAACGAAACAGTGTAATTGAGCGTTTTGAGATACAAGTGCGAATGTTTGGTTATGTTAAGATATGAACCGTCGTAAAACCGCATTAAACAATGTCCCTTAGTGAGATTCAGTGTTTTTCACCATTACAAGTCGGGAACTGTGATATCTTATGTTAAATCGCATGAAACCGTCGAATTGTTGTAGAAAGCATTGTAGAGTAGCGAGTAAAACGTTTTCTAACGATAGAAGTGCGAAGGTTATGTTAGGTTGAGTTAGTTTAAGCTAGGTAGCGTCGTGAAACCACCAAAAACGACGTCATCTTATGAGATAGTGGTGTTTTATTGCGACTACGAAACTGCAATAGGTCAAATATTGTGAAAGGACACAAAACGGCATGCTCTAGCCAGGTACTGCGTGTTGTACCGTTACAAGTGCGAAACTGCTATATTGTGATATTCTCGTTAAAGCGCATGCAAGCATCGTGAAACCTTAAACAACGAGATCATTTAGCGTGATACAGCGTTCTGTACTGCAATAAGTTGGTGAAAAACTGTGAGGTTATGCAAATATCGTATTTGTGAACGAAACAGTGTAGTAGAGCGTTTTTAGATACAAATGCGATGTTAGGTTATGTTAAGATATGAACCGTCGTAAAACCGCATTAAACAATGTCACTTAGTGAGATGCAGTGTTTTTCACCATTACAAGTCGGGAACTGCGATATCTAATGTGAAAGCGCTTGCAACCGTCGTTAGGTTAGGTTAGGTTAGGTTAGGTTAGGTTAGGTTAGGTTACGTTAGGTTAGGTTAGGTTAGGTTAGGTTAGGTAAGGTTAGGTTAGGTTAGGTTAGGTTTGGTTAGGTTAGGTTAGTTTAGGTTGGGTTGGGTTGGGTTGGGTTAGGTTAGGTTAGGTTAGGTTAGGTTAGGTTACGTTAGGTTAGGTTAGGTTAGGTTAGGTAAGGTTAGGTTAGGTTAGGTTAGGTTTGGTTAGGTTAGGTTAATTTAGGTTGGGTTGGGTTGGGTTGGGTTAGGTTAGGTTATGTTAGGTTAGGTTAGGTTGGGTTAGGTTAGGTTGGGTTAAGTTAGGTTAGGTTGGGTTGGGTTGGGTTGGGTTAGGTTAGGTTAGGTCTGGTTGGGTTGTGTTAAGTTAGGTTAGGTTAGTTTAGGTTAGGTTGGGTTGGGTTGGGTGTGGTTGGGTTAGGTTAGGTTAGGTTAGGTTGGGTTGGGTTGGGTTGGGTTAGGTTAGGTTAGGTTAGGTTAGGTTAAGTTAGGTTAGTTTAAGTTAGGTTAAGTTAGGTTAGGTAAGGTTAGGTTAGGTTAGGTTAGGTTAGGTTAAGATATGAACCGTCGTAAAACCGCAATAAACAATGTCACTTAGTGAGATGCAGTGTTTTTCACCATTAGAAGTCGGGAACTGCGATATCTAATGTGAAAGCGCTTGATACCGTCGTAATGTTGTAGAAAGCAATGTAAAGTACCGAGGAAAACGTTTTCTAATGATAGAAGTGCGAAGGTTATGTTAGGTTGAGTTATGTTAGTTTAAGCTAGGTAGCGTCGTGAAACCACCAAAAACGACGTCATCTAACGAGATAGTGTTGTTTTAGTGCATATACGAAACTGCGATAGGTGAAATGTGAAAGCACACAAAACGGCATGAACAAGCCAGATACTGCGTGTTGTACCGTTACAAGTGCGAAACTGCTACATTGTGATATTCTCGTTAAAGCGCATGCAAGCATCGTGAAACCTAAAAAATGACGTCATTTAGCGAGATGCAGCGTTCTGTACTGCAATAACTTGCTGAAAAACTGTGAGGTTATGCAAATATTGTAATTGTGAACGAAACAGTGTAATAGAGCGTTTTTAGATACAAGTGCGAATGTTAGGTTAGGTTAAGATATGAACCGTCGTAAAACCGCATTAAACAATGTCACTTAGTGAGATGCAGTGTTTTTCACCATTACAAGTCGGGAACTGTGATATCCTATGTTAAATCGCATGAACCGTCGTAATGTTGTAGCAAGCATTGTAAAGTAGCTAGTAAAACGTTTTCTAACGATAGAAGTGCGAAGGTTATGTTAGGTTGAGTTAGTTTAAGCTAGGTAGCGTCGTGAAACCACCAAAAACGACGTCATCTAACGAGATAGTGTTGTTTTATTGTGACTACGAAACTGCGATAGGTGAAATATTGTGAAAGGACACAAAACGGCATGAACTAGCCAGGTACTGCGTGTTGTATCGTTACAAGTGCGAAACTGCTATATTGTGATATTCTCGTTAAAGCGCATGCAAGCATCGTGAAACCTTAAAGAACGATGTCATTTAGCGAGATACCGCGTTCTGTACTGCAATAAGTTGCTGAAAAACTGTGAGGTTATGCAATTATCGTAATTGTGAACGAAACAGTGTAATAGAGCGTTTTTAGATGCAAGTGCAAATGTTAGGTTAGGTTAAGATATGAACCGTCGTAAAACCGCATTAAACAATGTCACTTAGTGAGATGCAGTGTTTTTCACCATTACAAGTCGGTAACTGCGATATCTAATGTGAAAGCGCATGAAACCGTCATAATGTTGTAGAGAGCATTGTAAAGTAGCGTGTAAAACGTTTTCTAACGATAGAAGTGCGAAGGTTATGTTAGGTTGAGTTATGTTAGTTTAAGCTAGGTAGCGTGGTGAAACCACCAAAAACGACGTCATCTAATGAGATAGTGTTGTTTTATTGTGACTACGAAACTGCGATAGGTGAAATATTGTGAACGGACACAAAACGGCATGAACTAGCCAGGTACTGCGTGTTGTACCGTTACAAGTGCGAAACTGCTATATTGTGATATTCTCGTTAAAGCGCATGCAAGCATCGTGAAACCTTAAAGAACGATGTCATTTAGCGAGATACAGCGTTCTGTACTGTAATAAGTTGGTGAAAAACTGTGAGGTTATGCAAATATCGTATTTGTGAACGAAACAGTGTAATAAAGCGTTTTTAATATACAAGTGCGATGTTAAGTTATGTTAAGATATGAACCGTCGTAAAACCGCATTAAACAATGTCACTTAGTGAGATGCAGTGTTTTTCACCATTACAAGTCGGGAACTGCGATATCTAATGTGAAAGCGCTTGCAACCGTCGTTAGGTTAGGTTAGGTTAGGTTAGGTTAGGTTAGGTTAGGTTTGGTTAGGTTAGGTTAGTTTAGGTTGGGTTGGGTTGGGTTGGGTTGTTAGGTTAGGTTAGGTTGGGTTAGGTTAGGTTGGGTTAAGTTAGGTTAGGTTGGGTTGGCTTAGGTTAGGTTAGGTTAGGTTAGGTCTGGTTGGGTTGTGTTAGGTTAGGTTAGGTTAGGTTAGTTTAGGTTAGGTTGGGTTGGGTTGGGTTAGGTTAGGTTAGGTTAGGTCAGGTTAGGTTACGTTAGGTTGGGTTGGGTTGGGTGTGGTTGGGTTAGGTTAGGTTAGGTTAGGTTAGGTTGGGTTGGGTTGGGTTGGGTTAGGTTAGGTTAGGTTAGGTTAAGTTAGGTTAAGTTAGGTTAAGTTAGGTTAGGTAAGGTTAGGTTAGGTTAGGTTAGGTTAAGATATGAACCGTCGTAAAACCGCAATAAACAATGTCACTTAGTGAGATGCAGTGTTTTTCACCATTAGAAGTCGGGAACTGCGATATCTAATGTGAAAGCGCTTGATACTGTCGTAATGTTGTAGAAAGCAATGTAAAGTACCGAGTAAAACGTTTTCTAATGACAGAAGTGCGAAGGTTATGTTAGGTTGAGTTATGTTAGTTTAAGCTAGGTAGCGTCGTGAAACCACCAAAAACGACGTCATCTAACGAGATAGTGTTGTTTTATTGCATATACGAAACTGCGATAGGTGAAATGTTGTGAAAGCACACAAAACGGCATGAACAAGCCAGATACTGCGTGTTGTACCGTTACAAGTGCGAAACTGCTACATTGTGATATTCTCGTTAAAGCGCATGCAAGCATCGTGAAACCTAAAAAATGATGTCATTTAGCGAGATGCAGCGTTCTGTACTGCAATAAGTTGCTGAAAAACTGTGAGGTTATGCAAAAATTGTAATTGTGAACAAAACAGTGTAATAGAGCGTTTTTAGATACAAGTGCGAATGTTAGGTTAGGTTAAGATATGAACCGTCGTAAAACCGCATTAAACAATGTCACTTAGTGAGATGCAGTGTTTTTCACCATTACAAGTCGGGAACTGCGATATCTTAAGTTAAATCGCACGAACCGTCGTAATGTTGTAGCAAGCATTGTAAAATAGCTAGTAAAACGTTTTCTAACGATAGAAGTGCGAAGGTTATGTTAGGTTGAGTTAGTTTCAGCTAGGTAGCGTCGTGAAACCACCAAAAACGACGTCATCTAACGAGATAGTGTTGTTTTATTGTGACTACGAAACTGCGATAGGTGAAATATTGTGAAAGGACACAAAACGGCATGAACTAGCCAGGTACTGCGTGTTGTACCGTTACAAGTGCGAAACTGCTATGTTGTGATATTCTCGTTAAAGCGCATGCAAGCAATTTGAAACCTTAAAGAATGATGTCATTTAGCGAGATACAGCGTTCTGTACTGCAATAGGTTGGTGAAAAACTGTGAGGTTATGCAAACATTGTATTTGTGAACTAAACAGTGTAATAGAGCGTTTTTAGATATAAGTGCGATATTATGTTAAGATATGAACCGTCGTAAAACCGCATTAAACAATGTCACTTAGTGAGATGCAGTGTTTTTCACCATTACAAGTCGGGAACTGCGATATCTAATGTGAAAGCGCTTGATACCGTCGTAATGTTGTAGAAAGCAATGTAAAGTACCGAGTAAAACGTTTTCTAATGATAGAAGTGCGAAGGTTATGTTAGGTTGAGTTATGTTATTTTAAGCTAGGTAGCGTCGTGAAACCACCAAAAACGACGTCATCTAACGAGATAGTGTTGTTTTATTGCATATACGAAACTGCGATAGGTGAAATGTGAAAGCACACAAAACGGCATGAACAAGCCAGATACTGCGTGTTGTACCGTTACAAGTGCGAAACTGCTACATTGTGATATTCTCGTTAAAGCGCATGCAAGCATCGTGAAACCTAAAAAATGATGTCATTTAGCGAGATACAGCGTTCTGTACTGTAATAAGTTGGTGAAAAACTGTGAGGTCATGCAAATATCGTAATTGTGAGCGAAACAGGGTAATTGAGCGTTTTGAGATACAAGTGCGAATGTTAGGTTATGTTAAGATATGAACCGTCGTAAAACCACATTAAACAATGTCACTTAGTGAGATCCAGTGTTTTTCACCATTACAAGTCGGGAACTGTGATATCCCATGTTAAATCGCATGAAACCGTCGTAATGTTGTAGAAAGCATTGTAAAGTAGCGAGTAAAACGTTTTCTAATGATAGAAGTGCGAAGGTTGTTAGGTTGAGTTATGTTAGTTTAGGCTAGGTAGCGTCGTGAAACCACCAAAAACGACGTCATTATAACGAGATAGTGTTGTTTTATTGCAAGTACGAAACTGCGATAGGTCAAATATTGTGAAAGGACACAAAACGGCATGCACTAGCCAGGTACTGCGTGTCGTACCGTTAAGAGTGCGAAACTGCTATATTGTGATATTTTCGTTAAAGCACATGCAAGCATCGTGAAACCTTATAGAACGATGTCATTTAGCGAGATACAGCGTTCTGTACTGCAATAGGTTGGTGAAAAACTGTGACGTTATGCAAACATTGTATTTGTGAACGAAACAGTGTAATAGAGCGTTTTTAGATATAAGTGCGATGTTATGTTAAGATATGAACCGTCGTAAAACCGCATTAAACAATGTCACTTAGTGAGATGCAGTGTTTTTCACCATTACAAGTCGGGAACTGCGATATCTAATGTGAAAGCGCATAAAACCGTCGTTAGGTTAGGTTAGGTTAGGTTGGTTTGGGTTGGATTAGGTTAGGTTGGGTTGGGTTGGGATGGGTTAGGTTGGGTTAGGTTAGGTTAGGTTAGGTTACGTTAGGTTAGGTTAGGTTACGTTAGGTAAGGTTAGGTTACGCTAGGTTAGGTTAGGTTAGGTAAGGTTAGGTTAGGTTAGGTTTGGTTAGGTTAGGTTGGGTTGGGTTGGGTTAGGTTATGTTAGGTTAGGTTAGGTTGGGTGAGGTTAGGTTAGGTTGGGTTGGGTTAGGTTAGGTTAGGTTAGGTTAGGTTAGGTTAGGTTGGGTTGGGTTGTGTTAGGTTAGGTTAGGTTAGGTTAGTTTAGGTTAGGTTGGGTTGAATTGGGTTGGGTTAGGTTAGGTCAGGTTAGGTTAGGTTGGGTTGGGTGTGGTTGGGTTAGGTTAGGTTAGGTTAGGTTAGGTTAGGTTGGGTAGGGTTAGGTTGGGTTGGGTTGGGTTAGGTTAGGTTAAGTTAGGTTAGGTTAAGTTAGGTTAAGTTAGGTTAGGTAAGGTTAGGTTAGGTTAGGTTAGGTTAAGATATGAACCGTCGTAAAACCGCAATAAACAATGTCACTTAGTGAGATGCAGTGTTTTTCACCATTAGAAGTCGGGAACTGCGATATCTAATGTGAAAGCGCTTGATACCATCGTAATGTTGAAACACATGCACCAGAGATGCATGTGTTTCAACCGCTCAATTTGCAGGCCACGATTACCTGGGCTGTCTGCTCCTACCTTGCTGGCACGTCCGCACTGGTCCCCGATGGCACTTCACCGGCTTGGCCTGCGTCTGCATTTTTTTTGCCGACGCTGAACAAGCAAATCTGGACGCACATCTGGCCGCTAGGGGCATCGACGACTACGCCTGACGGAACCGGCTCAGCATATTTAAGGGAATCACCGGCAGATCACCTCGGGCACGGCACCGCACCAGAGATGCATGTGTTTCAACCGCTCATTTTGCAGGCCACGATTACCTGGGCTGTCTGCTCCTACCTTGCTGGCACGTGCGCACTGGTCCCCGATGGCACTTCACCGGCTTGGCCTGCGTCTGCATTTTTTTTGCCGACGCTGAACAAGCAAATCTGGACGCACATCTGGCCGCTAGGGGCATCGACGACTACGCCTGACGGAACCGGCTCAGCATATTTAAGGGAATCACCGGCAGATCACCTCGGGCACGGCACCGCACCAGAGATGCATGTGTTTCATCCGCTCAATTTGCAGGTCAGTGACTACAAATACGCCGTCTGTGTTAGGAGTAGCAATTACTGTTTGATTGCGGTGTCGTGCCCAGCCGAATGGTGTGATGCTTTGAAGCGATCTTTGTCACGAATATCTCGTTTCTGTCTGGTAATCTTTGATATGCTGCTCATGCTGTCGGGTGATATTGAATCGAACCCAGGGCCTATGAGCAAGATCGAGTCTGAGGCTTTCGCCGCAGCTATGTTAACCATACAGAAATTAGAGGAAGGGCATGCAGCCTTGTCAGCGCAATTAAGCGAGACCATTGAAAAACTGACGGCTTCTACGAACGAAGTGGCTCGTTTGACTGAACGCATTTTAGCGCTTGAATCATCTGTCGCGTCACGTTCGGCAACTGGTACCGGTACGCCTAATAACTCCCTGCACCAAATTTCGGATCATTTGACCGAGATTACGTCCAGGTGTAACGATACCGAAAACAGACAGAGGCGGTCTAACTTGCTTTTTTTTGGAATAGAAGATGACCCTAAGGAGGGATGGGCAGCATCTGAAAAAAGAATAATCGAATTCTGCTCCGAAAAATTCAACATTTCTTTGACTGGCGCACAATTCGAGCGTGTGCACAGGCTGGGGAAATTCAGAGACAGCAAACAGAGACCTATAATAGCCAAACTGACTTTCTTTAAAGATAAGCAGCAAATTCTTGCGTCAGCTCCAAAACTAAAAGGGTCAAAATATTCTATCGGAGAAGATTTTTCTCTAGCTACGCGACAGGCACGAAAAAGCCTAATTGAATTCGCTAAAACGCAAAGAAAACCGTTTAAGCTCTCAGTTGACAGGCTACGCATGGATGGCAAAACCTACATACTTGATCATGCCAGAAAAACCGTTATTCTATCAGAAAGATAGCTCGCAACCAAAACATGTCCACCTAAACACCACCAGAAACTTAAATCACATTTGGCGACCCCTTCTTTTCTGATATCATTTACTAACATTAGAAGCATAATACCCAAGCGCGATGCAATCTGCTCTTTTCTGGAAGACAACAATTCAGATATACTCGTGCTCACGGAAACTTGGCTATACCCTGCAATCACAAATAACGAAGTTCTTGCTGGCAGTGAAAGATATAACATATACCGCAAAGATCGCGTCGACAGGAGAGGTGGTGGTGTACTTCTTGGTGTAAAAAATACAATCTCTTCGTATGTACTGAATCTTGACTCACCCATTGAAATAATTTGGATAATGTGTGTGACTAAACACGCTAAAATTCTGGTTGGCAATTGTTACCGTCCGCCTGATTATAATAACACATTTGTACGTGATCTTCGTCATAGCATCAAAAATGCCGAAGAACTTTGCCCTACTGGTGTAGTTTACCTATTCGGTGACTTCAACCTCCCGCTGATTGATTGGACAAACTTCTCATCACCATGCTGCCTTTCCACAGAATTCATTAACTTAGTCTTGGACTTTAACCTCTCGCAAGTCATTGATCAACCAACCCGTGGTTTAAATACGTTAGACCTATTACTAACTAATGCTCCTGATTCAGTGAGGACAGTCTCTTGCCTAAAGGGCTTCAGTGATCACAATTTAATCGAGGTAACGTTGGACTTACCTGTACCATTTGCAGGAATATCCAAAAAGAAAATTCGGGACTACAGCAAAGCAGAGTTTGACAAAATAAGTGCACAGCTCGAAGAATTTTTTAGCAATGTCCTCTTTCCGTCATTCTACAACAGGTCTGTAAATGAAAACTGGGTGCTTTTTAGAGACAAGATGTCTTCATTGATAAACCAATATATCCCTGTTATCACTGTTTCTAATGATCTATCTAATCCCTGGTTCACTAAATCCCTCCGTAAGCAAAGAAACAAGAAAAAACGCCTGTACTGCAATGCCAAACGCAGTGCTACGCCCTCCGCTTGGGAAAAATACAAGCAGTACTTGACTGACTACTGTAAAGCAATATGCAACGCCAAAGAAAAATATTTTCACAACGACCTACCTTCTCTTCTGCAAAATAATCCAAAAAATTCTGGCGCCTCATATCCCCTGACCACGGTTCCAACCAGTTGTCATTACTTAATGAAAACAACATTCCGCTTTCAGACTACGAGTGCTCCACTACTTTTAATACCTTTTTTTCATCTGTATTTAGCCAAGAAGATTCTTCTGACGTACCACATATCCCTGATTACAACTTCCAATACATGCAGCCTATTGAAATTACGGTGGAGGGTATCGCGTGTCGAATTAAACAGATTAAGGCATCCTCATCAGCTGGTATAGATGATATCAACTCTAAGGTAATTAAAAATACTGTTTCCATATCTAGCATTACATTATACCACATTTTTCGACAGTCGCTATCGTCTGGAAAACTTCCAGACGACTGGAAAATAGCCAAAGTAGTACCCATTTTTAAATCCGGAGATAAGAACTCACCTAAAAATTATCGCCCAATCTCGCTCACATGCATATGTTGCAAACTCCTCGAACACATAATCGCCTCCCACGTATACAGTCACCTCGAGACTAACAAATTCTTCTTTTCAAACCAGCACGGATTCAGAAAGGGCATGTCATGCGAAACACAGTTACTAGAATTCACTACAGACATTCATTACAACATAAATAATGGCCTACAAACTGATTGCATATTTCTTGATTTCGCCAAAGCATTCGATCATGTCGCCCATTGTCGCCTTATTTCAAAATTATCTGCCCCCCGATTAGACTCCCTCACTTTATCTTGGCTACGCAATTTTCTGTCACTTCGCAAGCAGTTCACAATCGTTAATAATTCTTCCTCTCCCTCTTCGTATGTCTCTTCTGGCGTCCCACAGGGGAGCGTTCTTGGCCCATTACTTTTTCTTATCTACATCAACGACCTCCCAACTAACATATCATCGCATATCAGAATCTTCGCTGATGACTGCATGCTCTACAGACCTATAAACTGTCCTAACGATCACTCCATCCTTCAAGATGATCTGAACACTATTTCTAACTGGTGCAGCACTTGGCTTATGAGGTTGAATACTAATAAGTGTAAAGTTGTTTCTTTTGGACGTAAACAGGTCATATCTAACTTCACTTACCATATGCAATGTGACAGGCTCTCCACGGCGACTTCTTACAAGTATCTTGGCATCCACCTTACACCAGGGCTTTCCTGGTTTGATCACATCACTAACGTTTGTGCAAAAGCCTCTAAAACATTGGGGTATTTACGCCGAAACCTTCGTCGTTGTCCCACTAACATTCGCAAAATGTCATACCTAACTTTCGTCCGCCCGCAACTTGAATATGCCTTATCTGTTTGGTCCCCTTCCGCTCAGTATCAAATTAACATGCTGGAAACAATCCAGAACAGAGCCACCCGTTACATTTCTAGAAACTATGACATCAATTCCAGTGTGACTCAGCTTAAACTCCATCATTCCCTCCAAGCATTAAATGTTCGTCGTCACGTGTCCTTGTTATGCCTATTTCATAAGTACGTCTACAGTAACAAAACATCGTCGTTGCACCTTCAACGCCCGCTCTACACGTCACGCAGATTACATAACCATCTCAGCTTCACTCGCATTTTTGGAAACACGAACGCGTTCAACACATCCGCACTACCACAAGCCATCCGCATGTGGAATGATCTTCCCGACGATATCGCCTCTGATAGCAACCCCAACACGTTTCGGCAAAAAGTTCAGACGCATTTCCTTAATATTTCATCTTGACGTTCTTTTACTTCTTTTCCGAGGGTTTTTATGTTACGGAGTGTTCTTATATACTTCATCGCCATGTTTACGTATTGCTGACTTATTGCTTTGTTAATTTTTTTTGTTATTACTAACCGACATTGTACCGTTTTTATTTTGAAATTTACATGCGATTTTTCACTGTAACCCCCCTTACTCAATGCCTTCTGGCCTGTAAGGTATTTTCAATAAATAAATAAATAAATAAAAGCAATGTAAATTAGCGAGTAAAACGTTTTCTAATGATAGAAGTGCGAAGGTTATGTTAGGTTGAGTTATGTTAGTTTAAGCTAGGTAGCGTCGTGAAACCACCAAAAACGACGTCATCTAATGAGATAGTGTTGTTTTATTGCGACTACGAAACTGCGATAGGTGAAATATTGTGAAAGGACACAAAACGGCATGAACTAGCCAGGTACTGCGTGTTGTACCGTTACAAGTGCGAAACTGCTATATTGTGATATTCTCGTTAAAGCGCATGCAAGCATCGTGAAACCTTAAAGAACGATGTCATTTAGCGAGATACAGCGTTCTGTACTGTAATAAGTTGGTGAAAAACTGTGAGGTTATGCAAATATCGTATTTGTGAACGAAACAGTGTAATAGAGCGTTTTTAATATACAAGTGCGATGTTAAGTTATGTTAAGATATGAACCATCTTAAAACCGCATTAAACAATGTCACTTAGTGAGATGCAGTGTTTTTCACCATTACAAGTCGGGAACTGCGATATCTAATGTGAAAGCGCTTGCAACCGTCGTTAGGTTAGGTTAGGTTAGGTTGGTTTGGGTTGGATTAGGTTAGGTTGGGTTGGGTTGGGTTGGGTTGGGTTAGGTTGGGTTAGGTTAGGTTACGTTACGTTAGGTTAGGTTAGGTTAGGTTACGTTAGGTTAGGTTAGGTTAGGTTACGTTAGGTTAGGTTAGGTTAGGAAAGGTTAGGTTAGGTTAGGTTAGGTTAGGTTTGGTTAGGTTATGTTAGGTTAGGTTGGGTTAGGTTAGGTTAGGTTAGGTTGGGTGTGGTTAGGTTAGGTTAGGTTAGGTTGGGTTGGGTTGTGTTAGGTTAGGTTAGGTTATGTTAGGTTAGGTTAGGTTAAGTTAGGTTAGGTTAGGTTAGGTTAAGTTAGGTTAGGTAAGGTTAGGTTAGGTTAGGTTAAGATATGAACCGTCGTAAAACCGCAATAAACAATGTCACTTAGTGAGATGCAGTGTTTTTCACCATTAGAAGTCGGGAACTGCGATATCTAATGTGAAAGCGCTTGATACCGTCGTAATGTTGTAGAAAGCAATGTGAAGTAGCGAGTAAAACGTTTTCTAACGATAGAAGTGCGAAGGTTATGTTAGGTTGAGTTATGTTAGTTTAAGCTAGGTAGCGTCGTGAAACCACCAAAAACGACGTCATCTAACGAGATAGTGTTGTTTTATTGCATATACGAAACTGCGATAGGTGAAATGTTGTGAAAGCACACAAAACGGCATGAACAAGCCAGATACTGCGTGTTGTACCGTTACAAGTGCGAAACTGCTACATTGTGATATTCTCGTTGGAAGCGCATGCAAGCATCGTGAAACCTAAAAAATGATGTCATTTAGCGAGATGCAGCGTTCTGTACTGTAATAAGTTGGTGAAAAACTGTGAGGTCATGCAAATATCGTATTTTTGAACGAAACAGGGTAATTGAGCGTTTTGAGATACAAGTGCGAATGTTAGGTTATGTTAAGATATGAACCGTCGTAAAACCACATTAAACAATGTCACTTAGTGAGATCCAGTGTTTTTCACCATTACAAGTCGGGAACTGTGATATCCTATGTTAAATCGCATGAAACCGTCGTAATGTTGTAGAAAGCATTGTAAAGTAGCAAGTAAAACGTTTTCTAACGATAGAAGTGCGAAGGTTATGTTAGGTTGAGTTAGTTTAAGCTAGGTAGCGTCGTGAAACCACCAAAAACGACGTCATCTAATGAGATAGTGTTGTTTTATTGCGACTACGAAACTGCGATAGGTGAAATTTTGTGAAAGGACACAAAACGGCATGAACTAGCCAGGTACTGCGTGTTGTACCGTTACAAGTGCGAAACTGCTATATTGTGATATTCTCGTTAAAGCACATGCAAGCATCGTGAAACCTTAAAGAACGATGTCATTTAGCGAGATACAGCGTTCTGTACTGTAATAAGTTGGTGAAAAACTGTGAGGTTATGCAAATATCGTATTTGTGAACGAAACAGTGTAATAGAGCGTTTTTAATATACAAGTGCGATGTTAAGTTATGTTAAGATATGAACCATCTTAAAACCGCATTAAACAATGTCACTTAGTGAGATGCAGTGTTTTTCACCATTACAAGTCGGGAACTGCGATATCTAATGTGAAAGCGCTTGCAACCGTCGTTAGGTTAGGTTAGGTTAGGTTGGTTTGGGTTGGGTTGGATTAGGTTAGGTTGGGTTGGGTTGGGTTGGGTTGGGTTAGGTTGGGTTAGGTTAGGTTAGGTTAGGTTACGTTACGTTAGGTTAGGTTAGGTTAGGTTACGTTAGGTTAGGTTAGGTTAGGTTACGTTAGGTTAGGTTAGGTTAGGAAAGGTTAGGTTAGGTTAGGTTAGGTTAGGTTTGGTTAGGTTATGTTAGGTTAGGTTGGGTTAGGTTAGGTTAGGTTAGGTTGGGTGTGGTTAGGTTAGGTTAGGTTAGGTTGGGTTGGGTTGTGTTAGGTTAGGTTAGGTTAGGTTAGGTTAAGTTAGGTTAGGTTAAGTTAGGTTAAGTTAGGTTAGGTAAGGTTAGGTTAGGTTAGGTTAAGATATGAACCGTCGTAAAACCGCAATAAACAATGTCACTTAGTGAGATGCAGTGTTTTTCACCATTAGAAGTCGGAAACTGCGATATCTAATGTGAAAGCGCTTGATACCGTCGTAATGTTGTAGAAAGCAATGTAAAGTAGCGAGTAAAACGTTTTCTAACGATAGAAGTGCGAAGGTTATGTTAGGTTGAGTTATGTTAGTTTAAGCTAGGTAGCGTCGTGAAACCACCAAAAACGACGTCATCTAACGAGATAGTGTTGTTTTATTGCATATACGAAACTGCGATAGGTGATATGTTGTGAAAGCACACAAAACGGCATGAACAAGCCAGATACTGCGTGTTGTACCGTTACAAGTGCGAAACTGCTACATTGTGATATTTTCGTTGGAAGCGCATGCAAGCATCGTGAAACCTAAAAAATGATGTCATTTAGCGAGATGCAGCGTTCTGTACTGTAATAAGTTGGTGAAAAACTGTGAGGTCATGCAAATATCGTATTTTTGAACGAAACAGGGTAATTGAGCGTTTTGAGATACAAGTGCGAATGTTAGGTTATGTTAAGATATGAACCGTCGTAAAACCAGATTAAACAATGTCACTTAGTGAGATCCAGTGTTTTTCACCATTACAAGTCGGGAACTGTGATATCCTATGTTAAATCGCATGAAACCGTCGTAATGTTGTAGAAAGCAATGTAAAGTAGCAAGTAAAACGTTTTCTAACGATAGAAGTGCGAAGGTTATGTTAGGTTGAGTTAGTTTAAGCTAGGTAGCGTCGTGAAACCACCAAAAACGACGTCATCTAATGAGATAGTGTTGTTTTATTGCGACTACGAAACTGCGATAGGTCAAATATTGTGAAAGGACACAAAACGGCATGCACTAGCCAGGTACTGCGTGTTGTACCGTTAAGAGTGCGAAACTGCTATATTGTGATATTCTTGGTAAAGCACATGCAAGCATCGTGAAACCTTATAGAACGATGTCATTTAGCGAGATACAGCGTTCTGTACTGCAATAGGTTGGTGAAAAACTGTGAGGTTATGCAAACATTGTATTTGTGAACGAAACAGTGTAATAGAGCGTTTTTAGATACAAGTGCGAATGTTAGGTTAGGTTAAGATATGAACCGTCATAAAACCGCATTAAACAATGTCACTTAGTGAGATGCAGTGTTTTTCACCATTACAAGTCGGTAACTGCGATATCTTATGTTAAATCGCACGAACCGTCGTAATGTTGTAGCAAGCATTGTAAAGTAGCTATTAAAACGTTTTCTAACGATAGAAGTGCGAAGGTTATGTTAGGTTGAGTTAGTTTAAGCTAGGTAGCGTCGTGAAACCACCAAAAACGACGTCATCTAATGAGATAGTGTTGTTTTATTGCGACTACGAAACTGCGATAGGTCAAATATTGTGAAAGGACACAAAACGGCATGCACTAGCCAGGTACTGCGTGTTGTACCGTTAAGAGTGCGAAACTGCTATATTGTGATATTCTTGGTAAAGCACATGCAAGCATCGTGAAACCTTATAGAACGATGTCATTTAGCGAGATACAGCGTTCTGTACTGCAATAGGTTGGTGAAAAACTGTGAGGTTATGCAAACAATGTATTTGTGAACGAAACAGTGTAATAGAGCGTTTTTAGATATTAGTGCGATGTTAGGTTATGTTAAGATACGAACCGTCGTAAAACTGCATTAAACAATGTCACTTAGTGAGATGCGGTGTTTTTCACCAATACAAGTCGGGAACTGCGATATCTAATGTGAAAGCGCTTGCAACCGTCGTTAGGTTAGGTTAGGTTAGGTTAGGTTGGGTTAGGTTGGGTTACGTTGGGTTGGGTTGGGTTAGGTTAGGTTGGGTTGGGTTAGGTTGGGTTAGGTTGGGTTGGGTTGGGTTGCTTTAGGTTAGGTTAAGTTAGGTTAGGTTGGGTTGGGTTGGGATGGTTGGGTTAGGTTAGTTTAGGTTAGGTTAGGTTAAGTTTGGTTAGGTTAGGTTAGATTAGGTTAGGTAAGGTTGGGTTAGGTTAGGTTAGGTTAGGTTAAGATATGAACTGTCGTAAAACCGCATTAAACAATGTAACTTATTGATATGCAGTGTTTTTCACCATTACAAGTCGGGAACTGCGATATCTAATGTGAAAGCGCATGAAACCGTCATAATGTTGTAGAGAGCATTGTAAAGTAGCGAGTAAAACGTTTTTTTTATTCAATCAATGAAGCTTTATTTTCATAAATAGATATATGCAATTACAGGGATTATTTGGACCGATAGCCTAAAGTGGCTAACGATAGAAGTGCGAAGGTTATGTTAGGTTGAGTTAGTTTCAGCTAGGTAGCGTCGTGAAACCACCAAAAACGACGTCATCTAACGAGATAGTGTTGTTTTATTGTGACTACGAAACTGCGATAGGTGAAATATTGTGAAAGGACACAAAACGGCATGAACTAGCCAGGTACTGCGTGTTGTACCGTTACAAGTGCGAAACTGCTATGTTGTGATATTCTCGTTAAAGCGCATGCAAGCAATTTGAAACCTTAAAGAATGATGTCATTTAGCGAGATACAGCGTTCTGTACTGCAATAAGTTGGTGAAAAACTGTGAGGTTATGCAAACATTGTATTTGTGAACGAAACAGTGTAATAGAGCGTTTTTAGATATAAGTGCGATATTATGTTAAGATATGAACCGTCGTAAAACCGCATTAAACAATGTCACTTAGTGAGATGCAGTGTTTTTCACCATTACAAGTCGGGAACTGCGATATCTAATGTGAAAGCGCTTGATACCGTCGTAATGTTGTAGAAAGCAATGTAAAGTACCGAGTAAAACGTTTTCTAATGATAGAAGTGCGAAGGTTATGTTAGGTTGAGTTATGTTATTTTAAGCTAGGTAGCGTCGTGAAACCACCAAAAACGACGTCATCTAACGAGATAGTGTTGTTTTATTGCATATACGAAACTGCGATAGGTGAAATGTGAAAGCACACAAAACGGCATGAACAAGCCAGATACTGCGTGTTGTACCGTTACAAGTGCGAAACTGCTACATTGTGATATTCTCGTTAAAGCGCATGCAAGCATCGTGAAACCTAAAAAATGATGTCATTTAGCGAGATACAGCGTTCTGTACTGTAATAAGTTGGTGAAAAACTGTGAGGTCATGCAAATATCGTAATTGTGAGCGAAACAGGGTAATTGAGCGTTTTGAGATACAAGTGCGAATGTTAGGTTATGTTAAGATATGAACCGTCGTAAAACCACATTAAACAATGTCACTTAGTGAGATCCAGTGTTTTTCACCATTACAAGTCGGGAACTGTGATATCCCATGTTAAATCGCATGAAACCGTCGTAATGTTGTAGAAAGCATTGTAAAGTAGCGAGTAAAACGTTTTCTAATGATAGAAGTGCGAAGGTTGTTAGGTTGAGTTATGTTAGTTTAGGCTAGGTAGCGTCGTGAAACCACCAAAAACGACGTCATTATAACGAGATAGTGTTGTTTTATTGCAAGTACGAAACTGCGATAGGTCAAATATTGTGAAAGGACACAAAACGGCATGCACTAGCCAGGTACTGCGTGTCGTACCGTTAAGAGTGCGAAACTGCTATATTGTGATATTTTCGTTAAAGCACATGCAAGCATCGTGAAACCTTATAGAACGATGTCATTTAGCGAGATACAGCGTTCTGTACTGCAATAGGTTGGTGAAAAACTGTGACGTTATGCAAACATTGTATTTGTGAACGAAACAGTGTAATAGAGCGTTTTTAGATATAAGTGCGATGTTATGTTAAGATATGAACCGTCGTAAAACCGCATTAAACAATGTCACTTAGTGAGATGCAGTGTTTTTCACCATTACAAGTCGGGAACTGCGATATCTAATGTGAAAGCGCATAAAACCGTCGTTAGGTTAGGTTAGGTTAGGTTGGTTTGGGTTGGATTAGGTTAGGTTGGGTTGGGTTGGGATGGGTTAGGTTGGGTTAGGTTAGGTTAGGTTAGGTTACGTTAGGTTAGGTTAGGTTAGGTTACGTTAGGTAAGGTTAGGTTACGCTAGGTTAGGTTAGGTTAGGTAAGGTTAGGTTAGGTTAGGTTTGGTTAGGTTAGGTTGGGTTGGGTTGGGTTAGGTTATGTTAGGTTAGGTTAGGTTGGGTGAGGTTAGGTTAGGTTGGGTTGGGTTAGGTTAGGTTAGGTTAGGTTAGGTTGGGTTGGGTTGTGTTAGGTTAGGTTAGGTTAGGTTAGTTTAGGTTAGGTTGGGTTGAATTGGGTTGGGTTAGGTTAGGTCAGGTTAGGTTAGGTTGGGTTGGGTGTGGTTGGGTTAGGTTAGGTTAGGTTAGGTTAGGTTAGGTTGGGTAGGGTTAGGTTGGGTTGGGTTGGGTTAGGTTAGGTTAAGTTAGGTTAGGTTAAGTTAGGTTAAGTTAGGTTAGGTAAGGTTAGGTTAGGTTAGGTTAGGTTAAGATATGAACCGTCGTAAAACCGCAATAAACAATGTCACTTAGTGAGATGCAGTGTTTTTCACCATTAGAAGTCGGGAACTGCGATATCTAATGTGAAAGCGCTTGATACCATCGTAATGTTGAAACACATGCACCAGAGATGCATGTGTTTCAACCGCTCAATTTGCAGGCCACGATTACCTGGGCTGTCTGCTCCTACCTTGCTGGCACGTCCGCACTGGTCCCCGATGGCACTTCACCGGCTTGGCCTGCGTCTGCATTTTTTTTGCCGACGCTGAACAAGCAAATCTGGACGCACATCTGGCCGCTAGGGGCATCGACGACTACGCCTGACGGAACCGGCTCAGCATATTTAAGGGAATCACCGGCAGATCACCTCGGGCACGGCACCGCACCAGAGATGCATGTGTTTCAACCGCTCATTTTGCAGGCCACGATTACCTGGGCTGTCTGGTCCTACCTTGCTGGCACGTGCGCACTGGTCCCCGATGGCACTTCACCGGCTTGGCCTGCGTCTGCATTTTTTTTTGCCGACGCTGAACAAGCAAATCTGGACGCACATCTGGCCGCTAGGGGCATCGACGACTACGCCTGACGGAACCGGCTCAGCATATTTAAGGGAATCACCGGCAGATCACCTCGGGCACGGCACCGCACCAGAGATGCATGTGTTTCAACCGCTCAATTTGCAGGTCAGTGACTACAAATACGCCGTCTGTGTTAGGAGTAGCAATTACTGTTTGATTGCGGTGTCGTGCCCAGCCGAATGGTGTGATGCTTTGAAGCGATCTTTGTCACGAATATCTCGTTTCTGTCTGGTAATCTTTGATATGCTGCTCATGCTGTCGGGTGATATTGAATCGAACCCAGGGCCTATGAGCAAGATCGAGTCTGAGGCTTTCGCCGCAGCTATGTTAACCATACAGAAATTAGAGGAAGGGCATGCAGCCTTGTCAGCGCAATTAAGCGAGACCATTGAAAAACTGACGGCTTCTACGAACGAAGTGGCTCGTTTGACTGAACGCATTTTAGCGCTTGAATCATCTGTCGCGTCACGTTCGGCAACTGGTACCGGTACGCCTAATAACTCCCTGCACCAAATTTCGGATCATTTGACCGAGATTACGTCCAGGTGTAACGATACCGAAAACAGACAGAGGCGGTCTAACTTGCTTTTTTTTGGAATAGAAGATGACCCTAAGGAGGGATGGGCAGCATCTGAAAAAAGAATAATCGAATTCTGCTCCGAAAAATTCAACATTTCTTTGACTGGCGCACAATTCGAGCGTGTGCACAGGCTGGGGAAATTCAGAGACAGCAAACAGAGACCTATAATAGCCAAACTGACTTTCTTTAAAGATAAGCAGCAAATTCTTGCGTCAGCTCCAAAACTAAAAGGGTCAAAATATTCTATCGGAGAAGATTTTTCTCTAGCTACGCGACAGGCACGAAAAAGCCTAATTGAATTCGCTAAAACGCAAAGAAAACCGTTTAAGCTCTCAGTTGACAGGCTACGCATGGATGGCAAAACCTACATACTTGATCATGCCAGAAAAACCGTTATTCTATCAGAAAGATAGCTCGCAACCAAAACATGTCCACCTAAACACCACCAGAAACTTAAATCACATTTGGCGACCCCTTCTTTTCTGATATCATTTACTAACATTAGAAGCATAATACCCAAGCGCGATGCAATCTGCTCTTTTCTGGAAGACAACAATTCAGATATACTCGTGCTCACGGAAACTTGGCTATACCCTGCAATCACAAATAACGAAGTTCTTGCTGGCAGTGAAAGATATAACATATACCGCAAAGATCGCGTCGACAGGAGAGGTGGTGGTGTACTTCTTGGTGTAAAAAATACAATCTCTTCGTATGTACTGAATCTTGACTCACCCATTGAAATAATTTGGATAATGTGTGTGACTAAACACGCTAAAATTCTGGTTGGCAATTGTTACCGTCCGCCTGATTATAATAACACATTTGTACGTGATCTTCGTCATAGCATCAAAAATGCCGAAGAACTTTGCCCTACTGGTGTAGTTTACCTATTCGGTGACTTCAACCTCCCGCTGATTGATTGGACAAACTTCTCATCACCATGCTGCCTTTCCACAGAATTCATTAACTTAGTCTTGGACTTTAACCTCTCGCAAGTCATTGATCAACCAACCCGTGGTTTAAATACGTTAGACCTATTACTAACTAATGCTCCTGATTCAGTGAGGACAGTCTCTTGCCTAAAGGGCTTCAGTGATCACAATTTAATCGAGGTAACGTTGGACTTACCTGTACCATTTGCAGGAATATCCAAAAAGAAAATTCGGGACTACAGCAAAGCAGAGTTTGACAAAATAAGTGCACAGCTCGAAGAATTTTTTAGCAATGTCCTCTTTCCGTCATTCTACAACAGGTCTGTAAATGAAAACTGGGTGCTTTTTAGAGACAAGATGTCTTCATTGATAAACCAATATATCCCTGTTATCACTGTTTCTAATGATCTATCTAATCCCTGGTTCACTAAATCCCTCCGTAAGCAAAGAAACAAGAAAAAACGCCTGTACTGCAATGCCAAACGCAGTGCTACGCCCTCCGCTTGGGAAAAATACAAGCAGTACTTGACTGACTACTGTAAAGCAATATGCAACGCCAAAGAAAAATATTTTCACAACGACCTACCTTCTCTTCTGCAAAATAATCCAAAAAATTCTGGCGCCTCATATCCCCTGACCACGGTTCCAACCAGTTGTCATTACTTAATGAAAACAACATTCCGCTTTCAGACTACGAGTGCTCCACTACTTTTAATACCTTTTTTTCATCTGTATTTAGCCAAGAAGATTCTTCTGACGTACCACATATCCCTGATTACAACTTCCAATACATGCAGCCTATTGAAATTACGGTGGAGGGTATCGCGTGTCGAATTAAACAGATTAAGGCATCCTCATCAGCTGGTATAGATGATATCAACTCTAAGGTAATTAAAAATACTGTTTCCATATCTAGCATTACATTATACCACATTTTTCGACAGTCGCTATCGTCTGGAAAACTTCCAGACGACTGGAAAATAGCCAAAGTAGTACCCATTTTTAAATCCGGAGATAAGAACTCACCTAAAAATTATCGCCCAATCTCGCTCACATGCATATGTTGCAAACTCCTCGAACACATAATCGCCTCCCACGTATACAGTCACCTCGAGACTAACAAATTCTTCTTTTCAAACCAGCACGGATTCAGAAAGGGCATGTCATGCGAAACACAGTTACTAGAATTCACTACAGACATTCATTACAACATAAATAATGGCCTACAAACTGATTGCATATTTCTTGATTTCGCCAAAGCATTCGATCATGTCGCCCATTGTCGCCTTATTTCAAAATTATCTGCCCCCCGATTAGACTCCCTCACTTTATCTTGGCTACGCAATTTTCTGTCACTTCGCAAGCAGTTCACAATCGTTAATAATTCTTCCTCTCCCTCTTCGTATGTCTCTTCTGGCGTCCCACAGGGGAGCGTTCTTGGCCCATTACTTTTTCTTATCTACATCAACGACCTCCCAACTAACATATCATCGCATATCAGAATCTTCGCTGATGACTGCATGCTCTACAGACCTATAAACTGTCCTAACGATCACTCCATCCTTCAAGATGATCTGAACACTATTTCTAACTGGTGCAGCACTTGGCTTATGAGGTTGAATACTAATAAGTGTAAAGTTGTTTCTTTTGGACGTAAACAGGTCATATCTAACTTCACTTACCATATGCAATGTGACAGGCTCTCCACGGCGACTTCTTACAAGTATCTTGGCATCCACCTTACACCAGGGCTTTCCTGGTTTGATCACATCACTAACGTTTGTGCAAAAGCCTCTAAAACATTGGGGTATTTACGCCGAAACCTTCGTCGTTGTCCCACTAACATTCGCAAAATGTCATACCTAACTTTCGTCCGCCCGCAACTTGAATATGCCTTATCTGTTTGGTCCCCTTCCGCTCAGTATCAAATTAACATGCTGGAAACAATCCAGAACAGAGCCACCCGTTACATTTCTAGAAACTATGACATCAATTCCAGTGTGACTCAGCTTAAACTCCATCATTCCCTCCAAGCATTAAATGTTCGTCGTCACGTGTCCTTGTTATGCCTATTTCATAAGTACGTCTACAGTAACAAAACATCGTCGTTGCACCTTCAACGCCCGCTCTACACGTCACGCAGATTACATAACCATCTCAGCTTCACTCGCATTTTTGGAAACACGAACGCGTTCAACACATCCGCACTACCACAAGCCATCCGCATGTGGAATGATCTTCCCGACGATATCGCCTCTGATAGCAACCCCAAGACGTTTCGGCAAAAAGTTCAGACGCATTTCCTTAATATTTCATCTTGACGTTCTTTTACTTCTTTTCCGAGGGTTTTTATGTTACGGAGTGTTCTTATATACTTCATCGCCATGTTTACGTATTGCTGACTTATTGCTTTGTTAATTTTTTTTGTTATTACTAACCGACATTGTACCGTTTTTATTTTGAAATTTACATGCGATTTTTCACTGTAACCCCCCTTACTCAATGCCTTCTGGCCTGTAAGGTATTTTCAATAAATAAATAAATAAATAAAAGCAATGTAAATTAGCGAGTAAAACGTTTTCTAATGATAGAAGTGCGAAGGTTATGTTAGGTTGAGTTATGTTAGTTTAAGCTAGGTAGCGTCGTGAAACCACCAAAAACGACGTCATCTAATGAGATAGTGTTGTTTTATTGCGACTACGAAACTGCGATAGGTGAAATTTTGTGAAAGGACACAAAACGGCATGAACTAGCCAGGTACTGCGTGTTGTACCGTTACAAGTGCGAAACTGCTATATTGTGATATTCTCGTTAAAGCGCATGCAAGCATCGTGAAACCTTAAAGAACGATGTCATTTAGCGAGATACAGCGTTCTGTACTGTAATAAGTTGGTGAAAAACTGTGAGGTTATGCAAATATCGTATTTGTGAACGAAACAGTGTAATAGAGCGTTTTTAATATACAAGTGCGATGTTAAGTTATGTTAAGATATGAACCATCTTAAAACCGCATTAAACAATGTCACTTAGTGAGATGCAGTGTTTTTCACCATTACAAGTCGGGAACTGCGATATCTAATGTGAAAGCGCTTGCAACCGTCGTTAGGTTAGGTTAGGTTAGGTTGGTTTGGGTTGGGTTGGATTAGGTTAGGTTGGGTTGGGTTGGGTTGGGTTGGGTTAGGTTGGGTTAGGTTAGGTTAGGTTAGGTTACGTTACGTTAGGTTAGGTTAGGTTAGGTTACGTTAGGTTAGGTTAGGTTAGGTTACGTTAGGTTAGGTTAGGTTAGGAAAGGTTAGGTTAGGTTAGGTTAGGTTAGGTTTGGTTAGGTTATGTTAGGTTAGGTTGGGTTAGGTTAGGTTAGGTTAGGTTGGGTGTGGTTAGGTTAGGTTAGGTTAGGTTGGGTTGGGTTGTGTTAGGTTAGGTTAGGTTAGGTTAGGTTAGGTTAGGTTAAGTTAGGTTAGGTTAAGTTAGGTTAAGTTAGGTTAGGTAAGGTTAGGTTAGGTTAGGTTAAGATATGAACCGTCGTAAAACCGCAATAAACAATGTCACTTAGTGAGATGCAGTGTTTTTCACCATTAGAAGTCGGGAACTGCGATATCTAATGTGAAAGCGCTTGATACCGTCGTAATGTTGTAGAAAGCAATGTAAAGTAGCGAGTAAAACGTTTTCTAACGATAGAAGTGCGAAGGTTATGTTAGGTTGAGTTATGTTAGTTTAAGCTAGGTAGCGTCGTGAAACCACCAAAAACGACGTCATCTAACGAGATAGTGTTGTTTTATTGCATATACGAAACTGCGATAGGTGATATGTTGTGAAAGCACACAAAACGGCATGAACAAGCCAGATACTGCGTGTTGTACCGTTACAAGTGCGAAACTGCTACATTGTGATATTCTCGTTGGAAGCGCATGCAAGCATCGTGAAACCTAAAAAATGATGTCATTTAGCGAGATGCAGCGTTCTGTACTGTAATAAGTTGGTGAAAAACTGTGAGGTCATGCAAATATCGTATTTTTGAACGAAACAGGGTAATTGAGCGTTTTGAGATACAAGTGCGAATGTTAGGTTATGTTAAGATATGAACCGTCGTAAAACCAGATTAAACAATGTCACTTAGTGAGATCCAGTGTTTTTCACCATTACAAGTCGGGAACTGTGATATCCTATGTTAAATCGCATGAAACCGTCGTAATGTTGTAGAAAGCAATGTAAAGTAGCAAGTAAAACGTTTTCTAACGATAGAAGTGCGAAGGTTATGTTAGGTTGAGTTAGTTTAAGCTAGGTAGCGTCGTGAAACCACCAAAAACGACGTCATCTAATGAGATAGTGTTGTTTTATTGCGACTACGAAACTGCGATAGGTCAAATATTGTGAAAGGACACAAAACGGCATGCACTAGCCAGGTACTGCGTGTTGTACCGTTAAGAGTGCGAAACTGCTATATTGTGATATTCTTGGTAAAGCACATGCAAGCATCGTGAAACCTTATAGAACGATGTCATTTAGCGAGATACAGCGTTCTGTACTGCAATAGGTTGGTGAAAAACTGTGAGGTTATGCAAACATTGTATTTGTGAACGAAACAGTGTAATAGAGCGTTTTTAGATACAAGTGCGAATGTTAGGTTAGGTTAAGATATGAACCGTCGTAAAACCGCATTAAACAATGTCACTTAGTGAGATGCAGTGTTTTTCACCATTACAAGTCGGTAACTGCGATATCTTATGTTAAATCGCACGAACCGTCGTAATGTTGTAGCAAGCATTGTAAAGTAGCTATTAAAACGTTTTCTAACGATAGAAGTGCGAAGGTTATGTTAGGTTGAGTTAGTTTAAGCTAGGTAGCGTCGTGAAACCACCAAAAACGACGTCATCTAATGAGATAGTGTTGTTTTATTGCGACTACGAAACTGCGATAGGTCAAATATTGTGAAAGGACACAAAACGGCATGCACTAGCCAGGTACTGCGTGTTGTACCGTTAAGAGTGCGAAACTGCTATATTGTGATATTCTTGGTAAAGCACATGCAAGCATCGTGAAACCTTATAGAACGATGTCATTTAGCGAGATACAGCGTTCTGTACTGCAATAGGTTGGTGAAAAACTGTGAGGTTATGCAAACAATGTATTTGTGAACGAAACAGTGTAATAGAGCGTTTTTAGATATTAGTGCGATGTTAGGTTATGTTAAGATACGAACCGTCGTAAAACTGCATTAAACAATGTCACTTAGTGAGATGCGGTGTTTTTCACCAATACAAGTCGGGAACTGCGATATCTAATGTGAAAGCGCTTGCAACCGTCGTTAGGTTAGGTTAGGTTAGGTTAGGTTGGGTTAGGTTGGGTTACGTTGGGTTGGGTTGGGTTAGGTTAGGTTGGGTTGGGTTAGGTTGGGTTAGGTTGGGTTGGGTTGGGATGGTTGGGTTAGGTTAGTTTAGGTTAGGTTAGGTTAAGTTTGGTTAGGTTAGGTTAGATTAGGTTAGGTAAGGTTGGGTTAGGTTAGGTTAGGTTAGGTTAAGATATGAACTGTCGTAAAACCGCATTAAACAATGTAACTTATTGATATGCAGTGTTTTTCACCATTACAAGTCGGGAACTGCGATATCTAATGTGAAAGCGCATGAAACCGTCATAATGTTGTAGAGAGCATTGTAAAGTAGCGAGTAAAACGTTTTTTTTATTCAATCAATGAAGCTTTATTTTCATAAATAGATATATGCAATTACAGGGATTATTTGGACCGATAGCCTAAAGTGGCTAACGATAGAAGTGCGAAGGTTATGTTAGGTTGAGTTATGTTAGTTTAAGCTAGGTAGCGTCGTGAAACCACCAAAAACGACGTCATCTAATGAGATAGTGTTGTTTTATTGCGACGACGAAACTGCGATAGGTGAAATATTGTGAAAGGACACAAAACGGCATGAACTAGCCAGGTACTGCGTGTTGTGCCGTTACAAGTGCGAAACTGCTATATTGTGATATTCTCGTTAAAGCGCATGCAAGCATCGTGAAACCTTAAAGAACGATGTCATTTAGCGAGATACAGCGTTCTGTACTGTAATAAGTTGGTGAAAAACTGTGAGGTTATGCAAATATCGTATTTGTGAACGAAACAGTGTAATAGAGCGTTTTTAATATACAAGTGCGATGTTAAGTTATGTTAAGATATGAACCGTCTTAAAACCGCATTAAACAATGTCACTTAGTGAGATGCAGTGTTTTTCACCATTACAAGTCGGGAACTGCGATATCTAATGTGAAAGCGCTTGCAACCGTCGTTAGGTTAGGTTAGGTTAGGTTAGTTTGGGTTGGATTAGGTTAGGTTGGGTTGGGTTGGGTTGGGTTGGGTTAGGTTGGGTTAGGTTAGGTTAGGTTAGGTTACGTTACGTTAGGTTAGGTTAGGTTAGGTTACGTTAGGTTAGGTTAGGTTACGTTAGGTTAGGTTAGGTTAGGAAAGGTTAGGTTAGGTTAGGTTAGGTTAGGTTTGGTTAGGTTATGTTAGGTTAGGTTAGGTTGGCTTAGGTTAGGTTGGGTTAGGTTAGGTTAGGTTAGGTTGGGTTGGGTTAGGTTAGGTTAGGTTAGGTTGGGTTGGGTTGTGTTAGGTTAGGTTAGGTTAGGTTGGTTTAGGTTAGGTTGGGTTGGGTTGGGTTAGGTTAGGTTAGGTCAGTTTAGGTTAGGTTAGGTTTGGTTGGGTTGGGTGTGGTTGGGTTAGGTTAGGTTAGGTTAGGTTGGGTAGGGTTAGGTTGGGTTGGGTTGGGTTAGGTTAGGTTAGGTTAAGTTAGGTTAGGTTAGGTTAGGTTAAGTTAGGTTAGGTAAGGTTAGGTTAGGTTAGGTTAAGTTAGGTTAGGTAAGGTTAGGTTAGGTTAGGTTAGGTTAGGTTAAGATATGAACCGTCGTAAAACGCAATAAACAATGTCACTTAGTGAGATGCAGTGTTTTTCACCATTAGAAGTCGGGAACTGCGATATCTAATGTGAAAGCGCTTGATACCGTCGTAATGTTGTAGAAAGGAATGTAAAGTAGCGAGTAAAACATTTTCTAATGAAAGAAGTGCGAAGGTTATGTTAGGTTATGTTAGTTTAAGCTAGGTAGCGTCGTGAAACCACCAAAAACGACGTCATTATAACGAGATAGCGTTGTTTTATTGCAAGTACGAAACTGCGATAGGTGAAATGTTGTGAAAGCACACAAAACGGCATGAACAAGCCAAATACTGCGTGTTGTACCGTTACAAGTGCGAAACTGCTATGTTGTGATATTCTCGTTAAAGCACATGCAAGCATTGTGAAACCTTAAAGAATGATGTCATTTAGCGAGATACAGCGTTCTGTACTGTAATAAGTTGGTAAAAAACTGTGAGGTCATGCAAATACCGTAATTGTGAACGAAACAGTGTAATTGAGCGTTTTGAGATACAAGTGCGAATGTTAGGTTATGTTAAGATATGAACCGTCGTAAAACAGCATTAAACAATGTCACTTAGTGAGATGCAGTGTTTTTCACCATTACAAGCCGGGAACTGCGATATCTAATGTGAAAGCGCATAAAACCGTCGTAATGTTGTAGAGAGCATTGTAAAGTAGCGAGTAAAACGTTTTCTAACGATAGAAGTGCGAAGGATATGTTAGGTTGAGTTATGTTAGTTTAAGCTAGGTAGCGTCGTGAAACCACCAAAAAGGACGTCATCTATCGAGATTGTGTTGTTTCATTGCGACTACGAAACTGCGATAGGTGAAATATTGTGAAAGGACACAAAATGGCATGAACTAGCCAGTTACTGCGTGTTGTACCGTTACAAGTGTGAAACTGCTATATTGTGATATTCTCGTTAAAGCGCATGCAAGCATCGTGAAACCTTAAAGAACAATGTTATTTAGCGAGATACAGCGTTCTGTACTGCAATAAGTTGGTGAAAAACTGTGAGGTTATGCAAATATGGTATTTGTGCACGAAACGGTGTTATAGAGCGTTTTTAGATACAAGTGCGAATGTTAGGTTAGGTTAAGATATGAACCGTCGTAAAACAGCATTACACAATGTCACTTAGTGAGATGCAGTGTTTTTCACCATTACAAGCCGGGAACTGCGATATCTAATGTGAAAGCGCATAAAACCGTCGTAATGTTGTAGAGAGCATTGTAAAGTAGCGAGTAAAACGTTTTCTAACGATAGAAGTGCGAAGGATATGTTAGGTTGAGTTATGTTAGTTTAAGCTAGGTAGCGTCGTGAAACCACCAAAAAGGACGTCATCTAACGAGATTGTGTTGTTTCATTGCGACTACGAAACTGCGATAGGTGAAATATTGTGAAAGGACACAAAATGGCATGAACTAGCCAGTTACTGCGTGTTGTACCGTTACAAGTGCGAAACTGCTATATTGTGATATTCTCGTTAAAGCGCATTCAAGCATCGTGAAACCTTAAACAACGATGTCATTTAGCGAGATACAGCGTTCTGTACTGCAATAAGTTGGTGAAAAACTGTGAGGTTATGCAAATATCGTATTTGTGAACGAAACAGTGTAATAGAGCGTTTTTAGATACAAATGCGATGTTAGGTTATGTTAAGATATGAACCGTCGTAAAACCGCATTAAACAATGTCACTTAGTGAGATGCAGTGTTTTTCACCATTACAAGTCGGTAACTGCGATATCTAATGTGAAAGCGCTTGCAACCGTCGTTAGGTTAGGTTAGGTTAGGTTGGTTTGGGTTGGATTAGGTTAGGTTGGGTTGGGTTGGGATGGGTTAGGTTGGGTTAGGTTAGGTTAGGTTACGTTAGGTTAGGTTAGGTTAGGTTACGTTAGGTAAGGTTAGGTTACGCTAGGTTAGGTTAGGTTAGGTAAGGTTAGGTTAGGTTAGGTTTGGTTAGGTTAGGTTGGGTTGGGTTGGGTTAGGTTAGGTTATGTTAGGTTAGGTTAGGTTGGGTTAGGTTAGGTTGGGTTAGGTTAGGTTAGGTTGGGTTGGGTTGGGTTAGGTTAGGTTAGGTTAGGTTAGGTTGGGTTGGGTTGTGTTAGGTTAGGTTAGGTTAGGTTAGTTTAGGTTAGGTTGGGTTGGGTTGGGTTAGGTTAGGTTAGGTTGGGTTGGGTGTGGTTGGGTTGGGTTAGGTTAGGTTAGGTTAGGTTAAGTTAGGTTAGGTTAAGTTAGGTTAGGTAAGGTTAGGTTAGGTTAGGTTAGGTTAGGTTAAGATATGAACCGTCGTAAAACCGCAATAAACAATGTCACTTAGTGAGATGCAGTGTTTTTCACCATTAGAAGTCGGGAACTGCGATATCTAATGTGAAAGCGCTTGATACCGTCGTAATGTTGTAGAAAGCAATGTAAAGTAGCCAGTAAAACGTTTTCTAATGATAGAAGTGCGAAGGTTATGTTAGGTTGAGTTATGTTATTTTAAGCTAGGTAGCGTCGTGAAACCACCAAAAACGACGTCAACTAACGAGATAGTGTTGTTTTATTGCATATACGAAACTGCGATAGGTGAAATGTTGTGAAAGCACACAAAACGGCATGAACAAGCCAGATACTGCGTGTTGTACCGTTACAAGTGCGAAACTGCTACATTGTGATATTCTCGTTAAAGCGCATGCAAGCATCGTGAAACCTAAAAAATGATGTCATTTAGCGAGATGCAGCGTTCTGTACTGCAATAAGTTGGTGAAAAACTGTGAGGTTATGCAAATATGGTATTTGTGCACGAAACGGTGTTATAGAGCGTTTTTAGATATAAGTGCGATGTTATGTTATGTTAAGATATGAACTGTCGTAAAACCGCATTAAACAATGTCACTTAGTGAGATACAGTGTTTTTCACCATTACAAGTCGGGAACTGCGATATCTAATGTGAAAGCGCTTGCAACCGTCGTTAGGTTAGGTTAGGTTAGGTTAGGTTAGGTTACGTTAGGTTAGGTTAGGTTAGGTTAGGTAAGGTTAGGTTAGGTGAGGTTAGGTTAGGTTTGGTTAGGTTAGGTTAGTTTAGGTTGGGTTGGGTTGGGTTGGGTTGGGTTAAGTTAGGTTAGGTTAGGTTGGGTTAGGTTAGGTTGGGTTAAGTTAGGTTAGGTTGGGTTGGGTTAGGTTAGGTTAGGTCTGGTTGGGTTGTGTTAGGTTAGGTGAGGTTAGGTTAGTTTAGGTTAGGTTGGGTTGGGTTGGGTTAGGTTAGGTTAGGTTAGGTCAGGTTAGGTTAGGTTAGGTTGGGTTGGGTTGGGTGTGGTTGGGTTAGGTTAGGTTAGGTTGGGTTGGGTTGGGTTGGGTTGGGTTAGGTTAGGTTAGGTTAGGTTAAGTTAGGTTAGGTTAAGTTAGGTTAAGTTAGGTTAGGTAAGGTTAGGTTAGGTTAGGTTAGGTTAAGATATGAACCGTCGTAAAACCGCAATAAACAATGTCACTTAGTGAGATGCAGTGTTTTTCACCATTAGAAGTCGGGAACTGCGATATCTAATGTGAAAGCGCTTGATACCGTCGTAATGTTGTAGAAAGCAATGTAAAGTACCGAGTAAAACCTTTTCTAATGATAGAAGTGCGAAGGTTATGTTAGGTTGAGTTATGTTAGTTTAAGCTAGGTAGCGTCGTGAAACCACCAAAAACGACGCATCTAACGAGATAGTGTTGTTTTATCGCATATACGAAACTGCGATAGGTGAAATGTTGTGAAAGCACACAAAACGGCATGAACAAGCCAGATACTGCGTGTTGTACCGTTACAAGTGCGAAACTGCTACATTGTGATATTCTCGTTAAAGCGCATGTAAGCATCGTGAAACCTAGAAAATGATGTCATTTAGCGAGATGCAGCGTTCTGTACTGCAATAGGTTGCTGAAAAACTGTGAGGTTATGCAAATATTGTAATTGTGAACGAAACAGTGTAATAGAACGTTTTTAGATACAAGTGCGAATGTTAGGTTAGGTTAAGATACGAACCGTCGTAAAACCGCATTAAACAATGTCACTTCGTGAGATGCAGTGTTTTTCACCATTACAAGTCGGGAACTGCGATATCTTATGTTAAATCGCACGAAGCGTCCTAATCTTGTAGCAAGCATTGTAAAGTAGCTAGTAAAACGTTTTCTAACGATAGAAGTGCGAAGGTTATGTTAGGTTGAGTTAGTTTCAGCTAGGTAGCGTCGTGAAACCACCAAAAACGACGTCATCTAACGAGATAGTGTTGTTTTATTGTGACTACGAAACTGCGATAGGTGAAATATTGTGAAAGGACACAAAACGGCATGAACTAGCCAGGTACTGCGTGTTGTACCGTTACAAGTGCGAAACTGCTATGTTGTGATATTCTCGGTAAAGCGCATGCAAGCAATTTGAAACCTTAAAGAATGATGTCATTTAGCGAGATACAGCGTTCTGTACTGTAATAGGTTGGTGAAAAACTGTGAGGTCATGCAAATATCGTAATTGTGAACGAAACAGGGTAATTGAGCGTTTTGAGATACAAGTGCGAATGTTAGGTTATGTTAAGATATGAACCATCTTAAAACCGCATTAAACAATGTCACTTAGTGAGATGCAGTGTTTTTCACCATTAGAAGTCGGGAACTGCGATATCTAATGTGAAAGCGCTTGATACCGTCGTAATGTTGTAGAAAACAATGTAAAGTAGCGAGTAAAACGTTTTCTAACGATAGAAGTGCGAAGGTTATGTTAGGTTGAGTTATGTTAGTTTAAGCTAGGTAGCGTCGTGAAACCACCAAAAACGACGTCATCTAATGAGATAGTGTTGTTTTATTGCGACTACGAAACTGCGATAGGTGAAATATTGTGAAAGGACACAAAACGGCATGAACTAGCCAGGTACTGCGTGTTGTACCGTTACAAGTGCGAAACTGCTATATTGTGATATTCTCGTTAAAGCGCATGCAAGCATCGTGAAACCTTAAAGAACGATGTCATTTAGCGAGATACAGCGTTCTGTACTGTAATAAGTTGGTGAAAAACTGTGAGGTTATGCAAATATCGTATTTGTGAACGAAACAGTGTAATAGAGCGTTTTTAATATACAAGTGCGATGTTATGTTAAGATATGAACCATCTTAAAACCGCATTAAACAATGTCACTTAGTGAGATGCAGTGTTTTTCACCATTACAAGTCGGGAACTGCGATATCTAATGTGAAAGCGCTTGCAACCGTCGTTAGGTTAGGTTAGGTTAGGTTGGTTTGGGTTGGATTAGGTTAGGTTGGGTTGGGTTGGGTTGGGTTGGGTTGGGTTAGGTTGGGTTAGGTTAGGTTAGGTTAGGTTACGTTACGTTAGGTTAGGTTAGGTTAGGTTACGTTAGGTTAGGTTAGGTTAGGTTACGTTAGGTTAGGTTAGGTTAGGAAAGGTTAGGTTAGGTTAGGTTAGGTTAGGTTTGGTTAGGTTATGTTAGGTTAGGTTGGGTTAGGTTAGGTTAGGTTAGGTTGGGTGTGGTTAGGTTAGGTTAGGTTAGGTTGGGTTGGGTTGTGTTAGGTTAGGTTAGGTTAGGTTAGGTTAGGTTAGGTTAAGTTAGGTTAGGTTAAGTTAGGTTAAGTTAGGTTAGGTAAGGTTAGGTTAGGTTAGGTTAAGATATGAACCGTCGTAAAACCGCAATAAACAATGTCACTTAGTGAGATGCAGTGTTTTTCACCATTAGAAGTCGGGAACTGCGATATCTAATGTGAAAGCGCTTGATACCGTCGTAATGTTGTAGAAAGCAATGTAAAGTAGCGAGTAAAACGTTTTCTAACGATAGAAGTGCGAAGGTTATGTTAGGTTGAGTTATGTTAGTTTAAGCTAGGTAGCGTCGTGAAACCACCAAAAACGACGTCATCTAACGAGATAGTGTTGTTTTATTGCATATACGAAACTGCGATAGGTGAAATGTTGTGAAAGCACACAAAACGGCATGAACAAGCCAGATACTGCGTGTTGTACCGTTACAAGTGCGAAACTGCTATATTGTGATATTCTTGGTAAAGCACATGCAAGCATCGTGAAACCTTATAGAACGATGTCATTTAGCGAGATACAGCGTTCTGTACTGCAATAGGTTGGTGAAAAACTGTGAGGTTATGCAAACATTGTATTTGTGAACGAAACAGTGTAATAGAGCGTTTTTAGATACAAGTGCGAATGTTAGGTTAGGTTAAGATATGAACCGTCGTAAAACCGCATTAAACAATGTCACTTAGTGAGATGCAGTGTTTTTCACCATTACAAGTCGGTAACTGCGATATCTTATGTTAAATCGCACGAACCGTCGTAATGTTGTAGCAAGCATTGTAAAGTAGCTATTAAAACGTTTTCTAACGATAGAAGTGCGAAGGTTATGTTAGGTTGAGTTAGTTTAAGCTAGGTAGCGTCGTGAAACCACCAAAAACGACGTCATCTAATGAGATAGTGTTGTTTTATTGCGACTACGAAACTGCGATAGGTCAAATATTGTGAAAGGACACAAAACGGCATGCACTAGCCAGGTACTGCGTGTTGTACCGTTAAGAGTGCGAAACTGCTATATTGTGATATTCTTGGTAAAGCACATGCAAGCATCGTGAAACCTTATAGAACGATGTCATTTAGCGAGATACAGCGTTCTGTACTGCAATAGGTTGGTGAAAAACTGTGAGGTTATGCAAACAATGTATTTGTGAACGAAACAGTGTAATAGAGCGTTTTTAGATATTAGTGCGATGTTAGGTTATGTTAAGATACGAACCGTCGTAAAACTGCATTAAACAATGTCACTTAGTGAGATGCGGTGTTTTTCACCAATACAAGTCGGGAACTGCGATATCTAATGTGAAAGCGCTTGCAACCGTCGTTAGGTTAGGTTAGGTTAGGTTAGGTTGGGTTAGGTTGGGTTACGTTGGGTTGGGTTGGGTTAGGTTAGGTTGGGTTGGGTTAGGTTGGGTTAGGTTGGGTTGGGTTGGGTTGCTTTAGGTTAGGTTAAGTTAGGTTAGGTTGGGTTGGGTTGGGATGGTTGGGTTAGGTTAGTTTAGGTTAGGTTAGGTTAAGTTTGGTTAGGTTAGGTTAGATTAGGTTAGGTAAGGTTGGGTTAGGTTAGGTTAGGTTAGGTTAAGATATGAACTGTCGTAAAACCGCATTAAACAATGTAACTTATTGATATGCAGTGTTTTTCACCATTACAAGTCGGGAACTGCGATATCTAATGTGAAAGCGCATGAAACCGTCATAATGTTGTAGAGAGCATTGTAAAGTAGCGAGTAAAACGTTTTTTTTATTCAATCAATGAAGCTTTATTTTCATAAATAGATATATGCAATTACAGGGATTATTTGGACCGATAGCCTAAAGTGGCTAACGATAGAAGTGCGAAGGTTATGTTAGGTTGAGTTATGTTAGTTTAAGCTAGGTAGCGTCGTGAAACCACCAAAAACGACGTCATCTAATGAGATAGTGTTGTTTTATTGCGACGACGAAACTGCGATAGGTGAAATATTGTGAAAGGACACAAAACGGCATGAACTAGCCAGGTACTGCGTGTTGTGCCGTTACAAGTGCGAAACTGCTATATTGTGATATTCTCGTTAAAGCGCATGCAAGCATCGTGAAACCTTAAAGAACGATGTCATTTAGCGAGATACAGCGTTCTGTACTGTAATAAGTTGGTGAAAAACTGTGAGGTTATGCAAATATCGTATTTGTGAACGAAACAGTGTAATAGAGCGTTTTTAATATACAAGTGCGATGTTAAGTTATGTTAAGATATGAACCGTCTTAAAACCGCATTAAACAATGTCACTTAGTGAGATGCAGTGTTTTTCACCATTACAAGTCGGGAACTGCGATATCTAATGTGAAAGCGCTTGCAACCGTCGTTAGGTTAGGTTAGGTTAGGTTGGTTTGGGTTGGATTAGGTTAGGTTGGGTTGGGTTGGGTTGGGTTGGGTTAGGTTGGGTTAGGTTAGGTTAGGTTAGGTTACGTTACGTTAGGTTAGGTTAGGTTAGGTTACGTTAGGTTAGGTTAGGTTACGTTAGGTTAGGTTAGGTTAGGAAAGGTTAGGTTAGGTTAGGTTAGGTTAGGTTTGGTTAGGTTATGTTAGGTTAGGTTAGGTTGGGTTAGGTTAGGTTGGGTTAGGTTAGGTTAGGTTAGGTTGGGTTGGGTTAGGTTAGGTTAGGTTAGGTTGGGTTGGGTTGTGTTAGGTTAGGTTAGGTTAGGTTGGTTTAGGTTAGGTTGGGTTGGGTTGGGTTAGGTTAGGTTAGGTCAGTTTAGGTTAGGTTAGGTTTGGTTGGGTTGGGTGTGGTTGGGTTAGGTTAGGTTAGGTTAGGTTGGGTAGGGTTAGGTTGGGTTGGGTTGGGTTAGGTTAGGTTAGGTTAAGTTAGGTTAGGTTAAGTTAGGTTAGGTAAGGTTAGGTTAGGTTAGGTTAGGTTAAGTTAGGTTAGGTAAGGTTAGGTTAGGTTAGGTTAGGTTAGGTTAAGATATGAACCGTCGTAAAACGCAATAAACAATGTCACTTAGTGAGATGCAGTGTTTTTCACCATTAGAAGTCGGGAACTGCGATATCTAATGTGAAAGCGCTTGATACCGTCGTAATGTTGTAGAAAGGAATGTAAAGTAGCGAGTAAAACATTTTCTAATGAAAGAAGTGCGAAGGTTATGTTAGGTTATGTTAGTTTAAGCTAGGTAGCGTCGTGAAACCACCAAAAACGACGTCATTATAACGAGATAGCGTTGTTTTATTGCAAGTACGAAACTGCGATAGGTGAAATGTTGTGAAAGCACACAAAACGGCATGAACAAGCCAAATACTGCGTGTTGTACCGTTACAAGTGCGAAACTGCTATGTTGTGATATTCTCGTTAAAGCACATGCAAGCATTGTGAAACCTTAAAGAATGATGTCATTTAGCGAGATACAGCGTTCTGTACTGTAATAAGTTGGTAAAAAACTGTGAGGTCATGCAAATACCGTAATTGTGAACGAAACAGTGTAATTGAGCGTTTTGAGATACAAGTGCGAATGTTAGGTTATGTTAAGATATGAACCGTCGTAAAACAGCATTAAACAATGTCACTTAGTGAGATGCAGTGTTTTTCACCATTACAAGCCGGGAACTGCGATATCTAATGTGAAAGCGCATAAAACCGTCGTAATGTTGTAGAGAGCATTGTAAAGTAGCGAGTAAAACGTTTTCTAACGATAGAAGTGCGAAGGATATGTTAGGTTGAGTTATGTTAGTTTAAGCTAGGTAGCGTCGTGAAACCACCAAAAAGGACGTCATCTATCGAGATTGTGTTGTTTCATTGCGACTACGAAACTGCGATAGGTGAAATATTGTGAAAGGACACAAAATGGCATGAACTAGCCAGTTACTGCGTGTTGTACCGTTACAAGTGCGAAACTGCTATATTGTGATAATCTCGTTAAAGCGCATGCAAGCATCGTGAAACCTTAAAGAACAATGTTATTTAGCGAGATACAGCGTTCTGTACTGCAATAAGTTGGTGAAAAACTGTGAGGTTATGCAAATATGGTATTTGTGCACGAAACGGTGTTATAGAGCGTTTTTAGATACAAGTGCGAATGTTAGGTTAGGTTAAGATATGAACCGTCGTAAAACAGCATTACACAATGTCACTTAGTGAGATGCAGTGTTTTTCACCATTACAAGCCGGGAACTGCGATATCTAATGTGAAAGCGCATAAAACCGTAGTAATGTTGTAGAGAGCATTGTAAAGTAGCGAGTAAAACGTTTTCTAACGATAGAAGTGCGAAGGATATGTTAGGTTGAGTTATGTTAGTTTAAGCTAGGTAGCGTCGTGAAACCACCAAAAAGGACGTCATCTAACGAGATTGTGTTGTTTCATTGCGACTACGAAACTGCGATAGGTGAAATATTGTGAAAGGACACAAAATGGCATGAACTAGCCAGTTACTGCGTGTTGTACCGTTACAAGTGCGAAACTGCTATATTGTGATATTCTCGTTAAAGCGCATTCAAGCATCGTGAAACCTTAAACAACGATGTCATTTAGCGAGATACAGCGTTCTGTACTGCAATAAGTTGGTGAAAAACTGTGAGGTTATGCAAATATCGTATTTGTGAACGAAACAGTGTAATAGAGCGTTTTTAGATACAAATGCGATGTTAGGTTATGTTAAGATATGAACCGTCGTAAAACCGCATTAAACAATGTCACTTAGTGAGATGCAGTGTTTTTCACCATTACAAGTCGGTAACTGCGATATCTAATGTGAAAGCGCTTGCAACCGTCGTTAGGTTAGGTTAGGTTAGGTTGGTTTGGGTTGGATTAGGTTAGGTTGGGTTGGGTTGGGATGGGTTAGGTTGGGTTAGGTTAGGTTAGGTTACGTTAGGTTAGGTTAGGTTAGGTTACGTTAGGTAAGGTTAGGTTACGCTAGGTTAGGTTAGGTTAGGTAAGGTTAGGTTAGGTTAGGTTTGGTTAGGTTAGGTTGGGTTGGGTTGGGTTAGGTTAGGTTATGTTAGGTTAGGTTAGGTTGGGTTAGGTTAGGTTGGGTTAGGTTAGGTTAGGTTGGGTTGGGTTAGGTTAGGTTAGGTTAGGTTAGGTTGGGTTGGGTTGTGTTAGGTTAGGTTAGGTTAGGTTAGTTTAGGTTAGGTTGGGTTGGGTTGGGTTAGGTTAGGTTAGGTTGGGTTGGGTGTGGTTGGGTTGGGTTAGGTTAGGTTAGGTTAGGTTAAGTTAGGTTAGGTTAAGTTAGGTTAGGTAAGGTTAGGTTAGGTTAGGTTAGGTTAGGTTAAGATATGAACCGTCGTAAAACCGCAATAAACAATGTCACTTAGTGAGATGCAGTGTTTTTCACCATTAGAAGTCGGGAACTGCGATATCTAATGTGAAAGCGCTTGATACCGTCGTAATGTTGTAGAAAGCAATGTAAAGTAGCGAGTAAAACGTTTTCTAATGATAGAAGTGCGAAGGTTATGTTAGGTTGAGTTATGTTATTTTAAGCTAGGTAGCGTCGTGAAACCACCAAAAACGACGTCAACTAACGAGATAGTGTTGTTTTATTGCATATACGAAACTGCGATAGGTGAAATGTTGTGAAAGCACACAAAACGGCATGAACAAGCCAGATACTGCGTGTTGTACCGTTACAAGTGCGAAACTGCTACATTGTGATATTCTCGTTAAAGCGCATGCAAGCATCGTGAAACCTAAAAAATGATGTCATTTAGCGAGATGCAGCGTTCTGTACTGCAATAAGTTGGTGAAAAACTGTGAGGTTATGCAAATATGGTATTTGTGCACGAAACGGTGTTATAGAGCGTTTTTAGATATAAGTGCGATGTTATGTTATGTTAAGATATGAACTGTCGTAAAACCGCATTAAACAATGTCACTTAGTGAGATACAGTGTTTTTCACCATTACAAGTCGGGAACTGCGATATCTAATGTGAAAGCGCTTGCAACCGTCGTTAGGTTAGGTTAGGTTAGGTTAGGTTAGGTTACGTTAGGTTAGGTTAGGTTAGGTTAGGTAAGGTTAGGTTAGGTGAGGTTAGGTTAGGTTTGGTTAGGTTAGGTTAGTTTAGGTTGGGTTGGGTTGGGTTGGGTTGGGTTGGGTTAAGTTAGGTTAGGTTAGGTTGGGTTAGGTTAGGTTGGGTTAAGTTAGGTTAGGTTGGGTTGGGTTAGGTTAGGTTAGGTCTGGTTGGGTTGTGTTAGGTTAGGTGAGGTTAGGTTAGTTTAGGTTAGGTTGGGTTGGGTTGGGTTAGGTTAGGTTAGGTTAGGTCAGGTTAGGTTAGGTTAGGTTGGGTTGGGTTGGGTGTGGTTGGGTTAGGTTAGGTTAGGTTAGGTTGGGTTGGGTTGGGTTGGGTTGGGTTGGGTTGGGTTAGGTTAGGTTAGGTTAGGTTAGGTTAAGTTAGGTTAGGTTAAGTTAGGTTAAGTTAGGTTAGGTAAGGTTAGGTTAGGTTAGGTTAGGTTAGGTTAAGATATGAACCGTCGTAAAACCGCAATAAACAATGTCACTTAGTGAGATGCAGTGTTTTTCACCATTAGAAGTCGGGAACTGCGATATCTAATGTGAAAGCGCTTGATACCGTCGTAATGTTGTAGAAAGCAATGTAAAGTACCGAGTAAAACCTTTTCTAATGATAGAAGTGCGAAGGTTATGTTAGGTTGAGTTATGTTAGTTTAAGCTAGGTAGCGTCGTGAAACCACCAAAAACGACGCATCTAACGAGATAGTGTTGTTTTATCGCATATACGAAACTGCGATAGGTGAAATGTTGTGAAAGCACACAAAACGGCATGAACAAGCCAGATACTGCGTGTTGTACCGTTACAAGTGCGAAACTGCTACATTGTGATATTCTCGTTAAAGCGCATGTAAGCATCGTGAAACCTAAAAAATGATGTCATTTAGCGAGATGCAGCGTTCTGTACTGCAATAGGTTGCTGAAAAACTGTGAGGTTATGCAAATATTGTAATTGTGAACGAAACAGTGTAATAGAGCGTTTTTAGATACAAGTGCGAATGTTAGGTTAGGTTAAGATACGAACCGTCGTAAAACCGCATTAAACAATGTCACTTCGTGAGATGCAGTGTTTTTCACCATTACAAGTCGGGAACTGCGATATCTTATGTTAAATCGCACGAACCGTCCTAATCTTGTAGCAAGCATTGTAAAGTAGCTAGTAAAACGTTTTCTAACGATAGAAGTGCGAAGGTTATGTTAGGTTGAGTTAGTTTCAGCTAGGTAGCGTCGTGAAACCACCAAAAACGACGTCATCTAACGAGATAGTGTTGTTTTATTGTGACTACGAAACTGCGATAGGTGAAATATTGTGAAAGGACACAAAACGGCATGAACTAGCCAGGTACTGCGTGTTGTACCGTTACAAGTGCGAAACTGCTATGTTGTGATATTCTCGGTAAAGCGCATGCAAGCAATTTGAAACCTTAAAGAATGATGTCATTTAGCGAGATACAGCGTTCTGTACTGTAATAGGTTGGTGAAAAACTGTGAGGTCATGCAAATATCGTAATTGTGAACGAAACAGGGTAATTGAGCGTTTTGAGATACAAGTGCGAATGTTAGGTTATGTTAAGATATGAACCATCTTAAAACCGCATTAAACAATGTCACTTAGTGAGATGCAGTGTTTTTCACCATTAGAAGTCGGGAACTGCGATATCTAATGTGAAAGCGCTTGATACCGTCGTAATGTTGTAGAAAACAATGTAAAGTAGCGAGTAAAACGTTTTCTAACGATAGAAGTGCGAAGGTTATGTTAGGTTGAGTTATGTTAGTTTAAGCTAGGTAGCGTCGTGAAACCACCAAAAACGACGTCATCTAATGAGATAGTGTTGTTTTATTGCGACTACGAAACTGCGATAGGTGAAATATTGTGAAAGGACACAAAACGGCATGAACTAGCCAGGTACTGCGTGTTGTACCGTTACAAGTGCGAAACTGCTATATTGTGATATTCTCGTTAAAGCGCATGCAAGCATCGTGAAACCTTAAAGAACGATGTCATTTAGCGAGATACAGCGTTCTGTACTGTAATAAGTTGGTGAAAAACTGTGAGGTTATGCAAATATCGTATTTGTGAACGAAACAGTGTAATAGAGCGTTTTTAATATACAAGTGCGATGTTATGTTAAGATATGAACCATCTTAAAACCGCATTAAACAATGTCACTTAGTGAGATGCAGTGTTTTTCACCATTACAAGTCGGGAACTGCGATATCTAATGTGAAAGCGCTTGCAACCGTCGTTAGGTTAGGTTAGGTTAGGTTGGTTTGGGTTGGATTAGGTTAAGTTGGGTTGGGTTGGGTTGGGTTGGGTTGGGTTAGGTTGGGTTAGGTTAGGTTAGGTTAGGTTACGTTACGTTAGGTTAGGTTAGGTTAGGTTACGTTAGGTTAGGTTAGGTTAGGTTACGTTAGGTTAGGTTAGGTTAGGAAAGGTTAGGTTAGGTTAGGTTAGGTTAGGTTTGGTTAGGTTATGTTAGGTTAGGTTGGGTTAGGTTAGGTTAGGTTAGGTTGGGTGTGGTTAGGTTAGGTTAGGTTAGGTTGGGTTGGGTTGTGTTAGGTTAGGTTAGGTTAGGTTAGGTTAGGTTAGGTTAGGTTAAGTTAGGTTAGGTTAAGTTAGGTTAAGTTAGGTTAGGTAAGGTTAGGTTAGGTTAGGTTAAGATATGAACCGTCGTAAAACCGCAATAAACAATGTCACTTAGTGAGATGCAGTGTTTTTCACCATTAGAAGTCGGGAACGGCGATATCTAATGTGAAAGCGCTTGATACCGTCGTAATGTTGTAGAAAGCAATGTAAAGTAGCGAGTAAAACGTTTTCTAACGATAGAAGTGCGAAGGTTATGTTAGGTTGAGTTATGTTAGTTTAAGCTAGGTAGCGTCGTGAAACCACCAAAAACGACGTCATCTAACGAGATAGTGTTGTTTTATTGCATATACGAAACTGCGATAGGTGAAATGTTGTGAAAGCACACAAAACGGCATGAACAAGCCAGATACTGCGTGTTGTACCGTTACAAGTGCGAAACTGCTATATTGTGATATTCTTGGTAAAGCACATGCAAGCATCGTGAAACCTTATAGAACGATGTCATTTAGCGAGATACAGCGTTCTGTACTGCAATAGGTTGGTGAAAAACTGTGAGGTTATGCAAACATTGTATTTGTGAACGAAACAGTGTAATAGAGCGTTTTTAGATACAAGTGCGAATGTTAGGTTACGTTAAGATATGAACCGTCGTAAAACCGCATTAAACAATGTCACTTAGTGAGATGCAGTGTTTTTCACCATTACAAGTCGGTAACTGCGATATCTTATGTTAAGTCGCACGAACCGTCGTAATGTTGTAGCAAGCATTGTAAAGTAGCTATTAAAACGTTTTCTAACGATAGAAGTGCGAAGGTTATGTTAGGTTGAGTTAGTTTAAGCTAGGTAGCGTCGTGAAACCACCAAAAACGACGTCATCTAATGAGATAGTGTTGTTTTATTGCGACGACGAAACTGCGATAGGTGAAATATTGTGAAAGGACACAAAACGGCATGAACTAGCCAGGTACTGCGTGTTGTGCCGTTACAAGTGCGAAACTGCTATATTGTGATATTCTCGTTAAAGCGCATGCAAGCATCGTGAAACCTTAAAGAACGATGTCATTTAGCGAGATACAGCGTTCTGTACTGTAATAAGTTGGTGAAAAACTGTGAGGTTATGCAAATATCGTATTTGTGAACGAAACAGTGTAATAGAGCGTTTTTAATATACAAGTGCGATGTTAAGTTATGTTAAGATATGAACCGTCTTAAAACCGCATTAAACAATGTCACTTAGTGAGATGCAGTGTTTTTCACCATTACAAGTCGGGAACTGCGATATCTAATGTGAAAGCGCTTGCAACCGTCGTTAGGTTAGGTTAGGTTAGGTTGGTTTGGGTTGGATTAGGTTAGGTTGGGTTGGGTTGGGTTGGGTTGGGTTAGGTTGGGTTAGGTTAGGTTAGGTTAGGTTACGTTACGTTAGGTTAGGTTAGGTTAGGTTACGTTAGGTTAGGTTAGGTTACGTTAGGTTAGGTTAGGTTAGGAAAGGTTAGGTTAGGTTAGGTTAGGTTAGGTTTGGTTAGGTTATGTTAGGTTAGGTTAGGTTGGGTTAGGTTAGGTTGGGTTAGGTTAGGTTAGGTTAGGTTGGGTTGGGTTAGGTTAGGTTAGGTTAGGTTGGGTTGGGTTGTGTTAGGTTAGGTTAGGTTAGGTTGGTTTAGGTTAGGTTGGGTTGGGTTGGGTTAGGTTAGGTTAGGTCAGTTTAGGTTAGGTTAGGTTTGGTTGGGTTGGGTGTGGTTGGGTTAGGTTAGGTTAGGTTAGGTTGGGTAAGGTTAGGTTGGGTTGGGTTGGGTTAGGTTAGGTTAGGTTAAGTTAGGTTAGGTTAGGTTAGGTTAGGTTAAGTTAGGTTAGGTAAGGTTAGGTTAGGTTAGGTTAGGTTAAGTTAGGTTAGGTAAGGTTAGGTTAGGTTAGGTTAGGTTAGGTTAAGATATGAACCGTCGTAAAACGCAATAAACAATGTCACTTAGTGAGATGCAGTGTTTTTCACCATTAGAAGTCGGGAACTGCGATATCTAATGTGAAAGCGCTTGATACCGTCGTAATGTTGTAGAAAGGAATGTAAAGTAGCGAGTAAAACATTTTCTAATGAAAGAAGTGCGAAGGTTATGTTAGGTTATGTTAGTTTAAGCTAGGTAGCGTCGTGAAACCACCAAAAACGACGTCATTATAACGAGATAGCGTTGTTTTATTGCAAGTACGAAACTGCGATAGGTGAAATGTTGTGAAAGCACACAAAACGGCATGAACAAGCCAAATACTGCGTGTTGTACCGTTACAAGTGCGAAACTGCTATGTTGTGATATTCTCGTTAAAGCACATGCAAGCATTGTGAAACCTTAAAGAATGATGTCATTTAGCGAGATACAGCGTTCTGTACTGTAATAAGTTGGTAAAAAACTGTGAGGTCATGCAAATACCGTAATTGTGAACGAAACAGTGTAATTGAGCGTTTTGAGATACAAGTGCGAATGTTGGGTTATGTTAAGATATGAACCGTCGTAAAACAGCATTAAACAATGTCACTTAGTGAGATGCAGTGTTTTTCACCATTACAAGCCGGGAACTGCGATATCTAATGTGAAAGCGCATAAAACCGTCGTAATGTTGTAGAGAGCATTGTAAAGTAGCGAGTAAAACGTTTTCTAACGATAGAAGTGCGAAGGATATGTTAGGTTGAGTTATGTTAGTTTAAGCTAGGTAGCGTCGTGAAACCACCAAAAAGGACGTCATCTATCGAGATTGTGTTGTTTCATTGCGACTACGAAACTGCGATAGGTGAAATATTGTGAAAGGACACAAAATGGCATGAACTAGCCAGTTACTGCGTGTTGTACCGTTACAAGTGCGAAACTGCTATATTGTGATATTCTCGTTAAAGCGCATGCAAGCATCGTGAAACCTTAAAGAACAATGTTATTTAGCGAGATACAGCGTTCTGTACTGCAATAAGTTGGTGAAAAACTGTGAGGTTATGCAAATATGGTATTTGTGCACGAAACGGTGTTATAGAGCGTTTTTAGATACAAGTGCGAATGTTAGGTTAGGTTAAGATATGAACCGTCGTAAAACAGCATTACACAATGTCACTTAGTGAGATGCAGTGTTTTTCACCATTACAAGCCGGGAACTGCGATATCTAATGTGAAAGCGCATAAAACCGTCGTAATGTTGTAGAGAGCATTGTAAAGTAGCGAGTAAAACGTTTTCTAACGATAGAAGTGCGAAGGATATGTTAGGTTGAGTTATGTTAGTTTAAGCTAGGTAGCGTCGTGAAACCACCAAAAAGGACGTCATCTAACGAGATTGTGTTGTTTCATTGCGACTACGAAACTGCGATAGGTGAAATATTGTGAAAGGACACAAAATGGCATGAACTAGCCAGTTACTGCGTGTTGTACCGTTACAAGTGCGAAACTGCTATATTGTGATATTCTCGTTAAAGCGCATTCAAGCATCGTGAAACCTTAAACAACGATGTCATTTAGCGAGATACAGCGTTCTGTACTGCAATAAGTTGGTGAAAAACTGTGAGGTTATGCAAATATCGTATTTGTGAACGAAACAGTGTAATAGAGCGTTTTTAGATACAAATGCGATGTTAGGTTATGTTAAGATATGAACCGTCGTAAAACCGCATTAAACAATGTCACTTAGTGAGATGCAGTGTTTTTCACCATTACAAGTCGGTAACTGCGATATCTAATGTGAAAGCGCTTGCAACCGTCGTTAGGTTAGGTTAGGTTAGGTTGGTTTGGGTTGGATTAGGTTAGGTTGGGTTGGGTTGGGATGGGTTAGGTTGGGTTAGGTTAGGTTAGGTTACGTTAGGTTAGGTTAGGTTAGGTTACGTTAGGTAAGGTTAGGTTACGCTAGGTTAGGTTAGGTTAGGTAAGGTTAGGTTAGGTTAGGTTTGGTTAGGTTAGGTTGGGTTGGGTTGGGTTAGGTTAGGTTATGTTAGGTTAGGTTAGGTTGGGTTAGGTTAGGTTGGGTTAGGTTAGGTTAGGTTGGGTTGGGTTAGGTTAGGTTAGGTTAGGTTAGGTTGGGTTGGGTTGTGTTAGGTTAGGTTAGGTTAGGTTAGTTTAGGTTAGGTTGGGTTGGGTTGGGTTAGGTTAGGTTAGGTTGGGTTGGGTGTGGTTGGGTTGGGTTAGGTTAGGTTAGGTTAGGTTAAGTTAGGTTAGGTTAAGTTAGGTTAGGTAAGGTTAGGTTAGGTTAGGTTAGGTTAGGTTAAGATATGAACCGTCGTAAAACCGCAATAAACAATGTCACTTAGTGAGATGCAGTGTTTTTCACCATTAGAAGTCGGGAACTGCGATATCTAATGTGAAAGCGCTTGATACCGTCGTAATGTTGTAGAAAGCAATGTAAAGTAGCGAGTAAAACGTTTTCTAATGATAGAAGTGCGAAGGTTATGTTAGGTTGAGTTATGTTATTTTAAGCTAGGTAGCGTCGTGAAACCACCAAAAACGACGTCAACTAACGAGATAGTGTTGTTTTATTGCATATACGAAACTGCGATAGGTGAAATGTTGTGAAAGCACACAAAACGGCATGAACAAGCCAGATACTGCGTGTTGTACCGTTACAAGTGCGAAACTGCTACATTGTGATATTCTCGTTAAAGCGCATGCAAGCATCGTGAAACCTAAAAAATGATGTCATTTAGCGAGATGCAGCGTTCTGTACTGCAATAAGTTGGTGAAAAACTGTGAGGTTATGCAAATATGGTATTTGTGCACGAAACGGTGTTATAGAGCGTTTTTAGATATAAGTGCGATGTTATGTTATGTTAAGATATGAACTGTCGTAAAACCGCATTAAACAATGTCACTTAGTGAGATACAGTGTTTTTCACCATTACAAGTCGGGAACTGCGATATCTAATGTGAAAGCGCTTGCAACCGTCGTTAGGTTAGGTTAGGTTAGGTTAGGTTAGGTTACGTTAGGTTAGGTTAGGTTAGGTTAGGTAAGGTTAGGTTAGGTGAGGTTAGGTTAGGTTTGGTTAGGTTAGGTTAGTTTAGGTTGGGTTGGGTTGGGTTGGGTTGGGTTGGGTTAAGTTAGGTTAGGTTAGGTTGGGTTAGGTTAGGTTGGGTTAAGTTAGGTTAGGTTGGGTTGGGTTAGGTTAGGTTAGGTCTGGTTGGGTTGTGTTAGGTTAGGTGAGGTTAGGTTAGTTTAGGTTAGGTTGGGTTGGGTTGGGTTAGGTTAGGTTAGGTTAGGTCAGGTTAGGTTAGGTTAGGTTGGGTTGGGTTGGGTGTGGTTGGGTTAGGTTAGGTTAGGTTGGGTTGGGTTGGGTTGGGTTGGGTTAGGTTAGGTTAGGTTAGGTTAAGTTAGGTTAGGTTAAGTTAGGTTAAGTTAGGTTAGGTAAGGTTAGGTTAGGTTAGGTTAGGTTAGGTTAAGATATGAACCGTCGTAAAACCGCAATAAACAATGTCACTTAGTGAGATGCAGTGTTTTTCACCATTAGAAGTCGGGAACTGCGATATCTAATGTGAAAGCGCTTGATACCGTCGTAATGTTGTAGAAAGCAATGTAAAGTACCGAGTAAAACCTTTTCTAATGATAGAAGTGCGAAGGTTATGTTAGGTTGAGTTATGTTAGTTTAAGCTAGGTAGCGTCGTAAAACCACCAAAAACGACGCATCTAACGAGATAGTGTTGTTTTATCGCATATACGAAACTGCGATAGGTGAAATGTTGTGAAAGCACACAAAACGGCATGAACAAGCCAGATACTGCGTGTTGTACCGTTACAAGTGCGAAACTGCTACATTGTGATATTCTCGTTAAAGCGCATGTAAGCATCGTGAAACCTAAAAAATGATGTCATTTAGCGAGATGCAGCGTTCTGTACTGCAATAGGTTGCTGAAAAACTGCGAGGTTATGCAAATATTGTAATTGTGAACGAAACAGTGTAATAGAGCGTTTTTAGATACAAGTGCGAATGTTAGGTTAGGTTAAGATACGAACCGTCGTAAAACCGCATTAAACAATGTCACTTCGTGAGATGCAGTGTTTTTCACCATTACAAGTCGGGAACTGCGATATCTTATGTTAAATCGCACGAACCGTCCTAATCTTGTAGCAAGCATTGTAAAGTAGCTAGTAAAACGTTTTCTAACGATAGAAGTGCGAAGGTTATGTTAGGTTGAGTTAGTTTCAGCTAGGTAGCGTCGTGAAACCACCAAAAACGACGTCATCTAACGAGATAGTGTTGTTTTATTGTGACTACGAAACTGCGATAGGTGAAATATTGTGAAAGGACACAAAACGGCATGAACTAGCCAGGTACTGCGTGTTGTACCGTTACAAGTGCGAAACTGCTATGTTGTGATATTCTCGGTAAAGCGCATGCAAGCAATTTGAAACCTTAAAGAATGATGTCATTTAGCGAGATACAGCGTTCTGTACTGTAATAGGTTGGTGAAAAACTGTGAGGTCATGCAAATATCGTAATTGTGAACGAAACAGGGTAATTGAGCGTTTTGAGATACAAGTGCGAATGTTAGGTTATGTTAAGATATGAACCATCTTAAAACCGCATTAAACAATGTCACTTAGTGAGATGCAGTGTTTTTCACCATTAGAAGTCGGGAACTGCGATATCTAATGTGAAAGCGCTTGATACCGTCGTAATGTTGTAGAAAACAATGTAAAGTAGCGAGTAAAACGTTTTCTAACGATAGAAGTGCGAAGGTTATGTTAGGTTGAGTTATGTTAGTTTAAGCTAGGTAGCGTCGTGAAACCACCAAAAACGACGTCATATAATGAGATAGTGTTGTTTTATTGCGACTACGAAACTGCGATAGGTGAAATATTGTGAAAGGACACAAAACGGCATGAACTAGCCAGGTACTGCGTGTTGTACCGTTACAAGTGCGAAACTGCTATATTGTGATATTCTCGTTAAAGCGCATGCAAGCATCGTGAAACCTTAAAGAACGATGTCATTTAGCGAGATACAGCGTTCTGTACTGTAATAAGTTGGTGAAAAACTGTGAGGTTATGCAAATATCGTATTTGTGAACGAAACAGTGTAATAGAGCGTTTTTAATATACAAGTGCGATGTTATGTTAAGATACGAACCGTCGTAAAACTGCATTAAACAATGTCACTTAGTGAGATGCGGTGTTTTTCACCAATACAAGTCGGGAACTGCGATATCTAATGTGAAAGCAATTGCAACCGTCGTTAGGTTAGGTTAGGTTAGGTTAGGTTGGGTTAGGTTGGGTTACGTTGGGTTGGGTTGGGTTAGGTTAGGTTGGGTTGGGTTAGGTTGGGTTAGGTTGGGTTGGGTTGGGTTGCTTTAGGTTAGGTTAAGTTAGGTTAGGTTGGGTTGGGTTGGGATGGTTGGGTTAGGTTAGTTTAGGTTAGGTTAGGTTAAGTTTGGTTAGGTTAGGTTAGATTAGGTTAGGTAAGGTTGGGTTAGGTTAGGTTAGGTTAGGTTAAGATATGAACTGTCGTAAAACCGCATTAAACAATGTAACTTATTGATATGCAGTGTTTTTCACCATTACAAGTCGGGAACTGCGATATCTAATGTGAAAGCGCATGAAACCGTCATAATGTTGTAGAGAGCATTGTAAAGTAGCGAGTAAAACGTTTTTTTTAATCAATCAATGAAGCTTTATTTTCATAAATAGATATATGCAATTACAGGGATTATTTGGACCGATAGCCTAAAGTGGCTAACGATAGAAGTGCGAAGGTTATGTTAGGTTGAGTTATGTTAGTTTAAGCTAGGTAGCGTCGTGAAACCACCAAAAACGACGTCATCTAATGAGATAGTGTTGTTTTATTGCGACTACGAAACTGCGATAGGTGAAATATTGTGAATGGACACAAAACGGCATGAACTAGCCAGGTACTGCGTGTTGTGCCGTTACAAGTGCGAAACTGCTATATTGTGATATTCTCGTTAAAGCGCATGCAAGCATCGTGAAACCTTAAAGAACGATGTCATTTAGCGAGATACAGCGTTCTGTACTGTAATAAGTTGGTGAAAATCTGTGAGGTTATGCAAATATCGTATTTGTGAACGAAACAGTGTAATAGAGCGTTTTTAATATACAAGTGCGATGTTATGTTAAGATATGAACCGTCTTAAAACCGCATTAAACAATGTCACTTAGTGAGATGCAGTGTTTTTCACCATTACAAGTCGGGAACTGCGATATCTAATGTGAAAGCGCTTGCAACCGTCGTTAGGTTAGGTTAGGTTAGGTTGGTTTGGGTTGGATTAGGTTAGGTTGGGTTGGGTTGGGTTGGGTTGGGTTAGGTTGGGTTAGGTTAGGTTAGGTTAGGTTACGTTACGTTAGGTTAGGTTAGGTTAGGTTACGTTAGGTTAGGTTAGGTTACGTTAGGTTAGGTTAGGTTAGGAAAGGTTAGGTTAGGTTAGGTTAGGTTAGGTTTGGTTAGGTTATGTTAGGTTAGGTTAGGTTGGGTTAGGTTAGGTTGGGTTAGGTTAGGTTAGGTTAGGTTGGGTTGGGTTAGGTTAGGTTAGGTTAGGTTGGGTTGGGTTGTGTTAGGTTAGGTTAGGTTAGGTTGGTTTAGGTTAGGTTGGGTTGGGTTGGGTTAGGTTAGGTTAGGTCAGTTTAGGTTAGGTTAGGTTTGGTTGGGTTGGGTGTGGTTGGGTTAGGTTAGGTTAGGTTAGGTTGGGTAGGGTTAGGTTGGGTTGGGTTGGGTTAGGTTAGGTTAGGTTAAGTTAGGTTAGGTTAGGTTAGGTTAAGTTAGGTTAGGTAAGGTTAGGTTAGGTTAGGTTAGGTTAAGTTAGGTTAGGTAAGGTTAGGTTAGGTTAGGTTAGGTTAGGTTAAGATATGAACCGTCGTAAAACGCAATAAACAATGTCACTTAGTGAGATGCAGTGTTTTTCACCATTAGAAGTCGGGAACTGCGATATCTAATGTGAAAGCGCTTGATACCGTCGTAATGTTGTAGAAAGGAATGTAAAGTAGCGAGTAAAACATTTTCTAATGAAAGAAGTGCGAAGGTTATGTTAGGTTATGTTAGTTTAAGCTAGGTAGCGTCGTGAAACCACCAAAAACGACGTCATTATAACGAGATAGCGTTGTTTTATTGCAAGTACGAAACTGCGATAGGTGAAATGTTGTGAAAGCACACAAAACGGCATGAACAAGCCAAATACTGCGTGTTGTACCGTTACAAGTGCGAAACTGCTATGTTGTGATATTCTCGTTAAAGCACATGCAAGCACTGTGAAACCTTAAAGAATGATGTCATTTAGCGAGATACAGCGTTCTGTACTGTAATAAGTTGGTAAAAAACTGTGAGGTCATGCAAATACCGTAATTGTGAACGAAACAGTGTAATTGAGCGTTTTGAGATACAAGTGCGAATGTTAGGTTATGTTAAGATATGAACCGTCGTAAAACAGCATTAAACAATGTCACTTAGTGAGATGCAGTGTTTTTCACCATTACAAGCCGGGAACTGCGATATCTAATGTGAAAGCGCATAAAACCGTCGTAATGTTGTAGAGAGCATTGTAAAGTAGCGAGTAAAACGTTTTCTAACGATAGAAGTGCGAAGGATATGTTAGGTTGAGTTATGTTAGTTTAAGCTAGGTAGCGTCGTGAAACCACCAAAAAGGACGTCATCTATCGAGATTGTGTTGTTTCATTGCGACTATGAAACTGCGATAGGTGAAATATTGTGAAAGGACACAAAATGGCATGAACTAGCCAGTTACTGCGTGTTGTACCGTTACAAGTGCGAAACTGCTATATTGTGATATTCTCGTTAAAGCGCATGCAAGCATCGTGAAACCTTAAAG
>NW_027464674.1:75000-102500 GCF_043290135.1 Rhipicephalus microplus
TGAACTAGCCAGGTACTGCGTGTTGTACCGTTACAAGTGCGAAACTGCTATATTGTGATATTCTCGTTAAAGCGCATGCAAGCATCGTGAAACCTTAAAGAACGATGTCATTTAGCGAGATACAGCGTTCTGTACTGTAATAAGTTGGTGAAAAACTGTGAGGTTATGCAAATATCGTATTTGTGAACGAAACAGTGTAATAGAGCGTTTTTAGATATTAGTGCGATGTTAGGTTATGTTAAGATACGAACCGTCGTAAAACTGCATTAAACAATGTCACTTAGTGAGATGCGGTGTTTTTCACCAATACAAGTCGGGAACTGCGATATCTAATGTGAAAGCAATTGCAACCGTCGTTAGGTTAGGTTAGGTTAGGTTAGGTTGGGTTAGGTTGGGTTACGTTGGGTTGGGTTGGGTTAGGTTAGGTTGGGTTGGGTTAGGTTGGGTTAGGTTGGGTTGGGTTGGGTTGCTTTAGGTTAGGTTAAGTTAGGTTAGGTTGGGTTGGGTTGGGATGGTTGGGTTAGGTTAGTTTAGGTTAGGTTAGGTTAAGTTTGGTTAGGTTAGGTTAGATTAGGTTAGGTAAGGTTGGGTTAGGTTAGGTTAGGTTAGGTTAAGATATGAACTGTCGTAAAACCGCATTAAACAATGTAACTTATTGATATGCAGTGTTTTTCACCATTACAAGTCGGGAACTGCGATATCTAATGTGAAAGCGCATGAAACCGTCATAATGTTGTAGAGAGCATTGTAAAGTAGCGAGTAAAACGTTTTTTTTAATCAATCAATGAAGCTTTATTTTCATAAATAGATATATGCAATTACAGGGATTATTTGGACCGATAGCCTAAAGTGGCTAACGATAGAAGTGCGAAGGTTATGTTAGGTTGAGTTATGTTAGTTTAAGCTAGGTAGCGTCGTGAAACCACCAAAAACGACGTCATCTAATGAGATAGTGTTGTTTTATTGCGACTACGAAACTGCGATAGGTGAAATATTGTGAATGGACACAAAACGGCATGAACTAGCCAGGTACTGCGTGTTGTGCCGTTACAAGTGCGAAACTGCTATATTGTGATATTCTCGTTAAAGCGCATGCAAGCATCGTGAAACCTTAAAGAACGATGTCATTTAGCGAGATACAGCGTTCTGTACTGTAATAAGTTGGTGAAAATCTGTGAGGTTATGCAAATATCGTATTTGTGAACGAAACAGTGTAATAGAGCGTTTTTAATATACAAGTGCGATGTTATGTTAAGATATGAACCGTCTTAAAACCGCATTAAACAATGTCACTTAGTGAGATGCAGTGTTTTTCACCATTACAAGTCGGGAACTGCGATATCTAATGTGAAAGCGCTTGCAACCGTCGTTAGGTTAGGTTAGGTTAGGTTGGTTTGGGTTGGATTAGGTTAGGTTGGGTTGGGTTGGGTTGGGTTGGGTTAGGTTGGGTTAGGTTAGGTTAGGTTAGGTTACGTTACGTTAGGTTAGGTTAGGTTAGGTTACGTTAGGTTAGGTTAGGTTACGTTAGGTTAGGTTAGGTTAGGAAAGGTTAGGTTAGGTTAGGTTAGGTTAGGTTTGGTTAGGTTATGTTAGGTTAGGTTAGGTTGGGATAGGTTAGGTTGGGTTAGGTTAGGTTAGGTTAGGTTGGGTTGGGTTAGGTTAGGTTAGGTTAGGTTGGGTTGGGTTGTGTTAGGTTAGGTTAGGTTAGGTTGGTTTAGGTTAGGTTGGGTTGGGTTGGGTTAGGTTAGGTTAGGTCAGTTTAGGTTAGGTTAGGTTTGGTTGGGTTGGGTGTGGTTGGGTTAGGTTAGGTTAGGTTAGGTTGGGTAGGGTTAGGTTGGGTTGGGTTGGGTTAGGTTAGGTTAGGTTAAGTTAGGTTAGGTTAGGTTAGGTTAAGTTAGGTTAGGTAAGGTTAGGTTAGGTTAGGTTAGGTTAAGTTAGGTTAGGTAAGGTTAGGTTAGGTTAGGTTAGGTTAGGTTAAGATATGAACCGTCGTAAAACGCAATAAACAATGTCACTTAGTGAGATGCAGTGTTTTTCACCATTAGAAGTCGGGAACTGCGATATCTAATGTGAAAGCGCTTGATACCGTCGTAATGTTGTAGAAAGGAATGTAAAGTAGCGAGTAAAACATTTTCTAATGAAAGAAGTGCGAAGGTTATGTTAGGTTATGTTAGTTTAAGCTAGGTAGCGTCGTGAAACCACCAAAAACGACGTCATTATAACGAGATAGCGTTGTTTTATTGCAAGTACGAAACTGCGATAGGTGAAATGTTGTGAAAGCACACAAAACGGCATGAACAAGCCAAATACTGCGTGTTGTACCGTTACAAGTGCGAAACTGTGCTATGTTGTGATATTCTCGTTAAAGCACATGCAAGCACTGTGAAACCTTAAAGAATGATGTCATTTAGCGAGATACAGCGTTCTGTACTGTAATAAGTTGGTAAAAAACTGTGAGGTCATGCAAATACCGTAATTGTGAACGAAACAGTGTAATTGAGCGTTTTGAGATACAAGTGCGAATGTTAGGTTATGTTAAGATATGAACCGTCGTAAAACAGCATTAAACAATGTCACTTAGTGAGATGCAGTGTTTTTCACCATTACAAGCCGGGAACTGCGATATCTAATGTGAAAGCGCATAAAACCGTCGTAATGTTGTAGAGAGCATTGTAAAGTAGCGAGTAAAACGTTTTCTAACGATAGAAGTGCGAAGGATATGTTAGGTTGAGTTATGTTAGTTTAAGCTAGGTAGCGTCGTGAAACCACCAAAAAGGACGTCATCTATCGAGATTGTGTTGTTTCATTGCGACTATGAAACTGCGATAGGTGAAATATTGTGAAAGGACACAAAATGGCATGAACTAGCCAGTTACTGCGTGTTGTACCGTTACAAGTGCGAAACTGCTATATTGTGATATTCTCGTTAAAGCGCATGCAAGCATCGTGAAACCTTAAAGAACAATGTTATTTAGCGAAATACAGCGTTCTGTACTGCAATAAGTTGGTGAAAAACTGTGAGGTTATGCAAATATGGTATTTGTGCACGAAACGGTGTTATAGAGCGTTTTTAGATACAAGTGCGAATGTTAGGTTAGGTTAAGATATGAACCGTCGTAAAACAGCATTACACAATGTCACTTAGTGAGATGCAGTGTTTTTCACCATTACAAGCCGGGAACTGCGATATCTAATGTGAAAGCGCATAAAACCGTCGTAATGTTGTAGAGAGCATTGTAAAGTAGCGAGTAAAACGTTTTCTAACGATAGAAGTGCGAAGGATATGTTAGGTTGAGTTATGTTAGTTTAAGCTAGGTAGCGTCGTGAAACCACCAAAAAGGACGTCATCTAACGAGATTGTGTTGTTTCATTGCGACTACGAAACTGCGATAGGTGAAATATTGTGAAAGGACACAAAATGGCATGAACTAGCCAGTTACTGCGTGTTGTACCGTTACAAGTGCGAAACTGCTATATTGTGATATTCTCGTTAAAGCGCATTCAAGCATCGTGAAACCTTAAACAACGATGTCATTTAGCGAGATACAGCGTTCTGTACTGCAATAGGTTGGTGAAAAACTGTGAGGTTATGCAAATATCGTATTTGTGAACGAAACAGTGTAATAGAGCGTTTTTAGATACAAATGCGATGTTAGGTTATGTTAAGATATGAACCGTCGTAAAACCGCATTAAACAATGTCACTTAGTGAGATGCAGTGTTTTTCACCATTACAAGTCGGTAACTGCGATATCTAATGTGAAAGCGCTTGCAACCGTCGTTAGGTTAGGTTAGGTTAGGTTGGTTTGGGTTGGATTAGGTTAGGTTGGGTTGGGTTGGGATGGGTTAGGTTGGGTTAGGTTAGGTTAGGTTAGGTTACGTTAGGTTAGGTTAGGTTAGGTTACGTTAGGTAAGGTTAGGTTACGCTAGGTTAGGTTAGGTTAGGTAAGGTTAGGTTAGGTTAGGTTTGGTTAGGTTAGGTTGGGTTGGGTTGGGTTAGGTTAGGTTATGTTAGGTTAGGTTAGGTTGGGTTAGGTTAGGTTGGGTTAGGTTAGGTTAGGTTGGGTTGGGTTAGGTTAGGTTAGGTTAGGTTAGGTTGGGTTGGGTTGTGTTAGGTTAGGTTAGGTTAGGTTAGTTTAGGTTAGGTTGGGTTGGGTTGGGTTAGGTTAGGTTAGGTTGGGTTGGGTGTGGTTGGGTTGGGTTAGGTTAGGTTAGGTTAGGTTAAGTTAGGTTAGGTTAAGTTAGGTTAAGTTAGGTTAGGTAAGGTTAGGTTAGGTTAGGTTAGGTTAGGTTAAGATATGAACCGTCGTAAAACCGCAATAAACAATGTCACTTAGTGAGATGCAGTGTTTTTCACCATTAGAAGTCGGGAACTGCGATATCTAATGTGAAAGCGCTTGATACCGTCGTAATGTTGTAGAAAGCAATGTAAAGTAGCGAGTAAAACGTTTTCTAATGATAGAAGTGCGAAGGTTATGTTAGGTTGAGTTATGTTAAGCTAGGTAGCGTCGTGAAACCACCAAAAACGACGTCAACTAACGAGATAGTGTTGTTTTATTGCATATACGAAACTGCGATAGGTGAAATGTTGTGAAAGCACACAAAACGGCATGAACAAGCCAGATACTGCGTGTTGTACCGTTACAAGTGCGAAACTGCTACATTGTGATATTCTCGTTAAAGCGCATGCAAGCATCGTGAAACCTAAAAAATGATGTCATTTAGCGAGATGCAGCGTTCTGTACTGCAATAAGTTGGTGAAAAACTGTGAGGTTATGCAAATATGGTATTTGTGCACGAAACGGTGTTATAGAGCGTTTTTAGATATAAGTGCGATGTTATGTTATGTTAAGATATGAACCGTCGTAAAACCGCATTAAACAATGTCACTTAGTGAGATACAGTGTTTTTCACCATTACAAGTCGGGAACTGCGATATCTAATGTGAAAGCGCTTGCAACCGTCGTTAGGTTAGGTTAGGTTAGGTTAGGTTAGGTTACGTTAGGTTAGGTTAGGTTAGGTTAGGTAAGGTTAGGTTAGGTGAGGTTAGGTTAGGTTTGGTTTGGTTAGGTTAGGTTAGTTTGGGTTGGGTTGGGTTGGGTTGGGTTAAGTTAGGTTAGGTTAGGTTGGGTTAGGTTAGGTTGGGTTAAGTTAGGTTAGGTTGGGTTGGGTTAGGTTAGGTTAGGTCTGGTTGGGTTGTGTTAGGTGAGGTTAGGTTAGTTTAGGTTAGGTTGGGTTGGGTTGGGTTAGGTTAGGTTAGGTTAGGTCAGGTTAGGTTAGGTTAGGTTGGGTTGGGTTGGGTGTGGTTGGGTTAGGTTAGGTTAGGTTAGGTTGGGTTGGGTTGGGTTGGGTTGGGTTAGGTTAGGTTAGGTTAGGTTAGGTTAAGTTAGGTTAGGTTAAGTTAGGTTAAGTTAGGTTAGGTAAGGATGGTTAGGTTAGGTTAGGTTAGGTTAAGATATGAACCGTCGTAAAACCGCAATAAACAATGTCACTTAGTGAGATGCAGTGTTTTTCACCATTAGAAGTCGGGAACTGCGATATCTAATGTGAAAGCGCTTGATACCGTCGTAATGTTGTAGAAAGCAATGTAAAGTACCGAGCAAAACCTTTTCTAATGATAGAAGTGCGAAGGTTATGTTAGGTTGAGTTATGTTAGTTTAAGCTAGGTAGCGTCGTGAAACCACCAAAAACGACGCATCTAACGAGATAGTGTTGTTTTATCGCATATACGAAACTGCGATAGGTGAAATGTTGTGAAAGCACACAAAACGGCATGAACAAGCCAGATACTGCGTGTTGTACCGTTACAAGTGCGAAACTGCTACATTGTGATATTTTCGTTAAAGCGCATGCAAGCATCGTGAAACCTAAAAAATGATGTCATTTAGCGAGATGCAGCGTTCTGTACTGCAATAGGTTGCTGAAAAACTGTGAGGTTATGCAAATATTGTAATTGTGAACGAAACAGTGTAATAGAGCGTTTTTAGATACAAGTGCGAATGTTAGGTTAGGTTAAGATATGAACCGTCGTAAAACCGCATTAAACAATGTCACTTCGTGAGATGCAGTGTTTTTCACCATTACAAGTCGGGAACTGCGCTATCTTATGTTAAATCGCACGAACCGTCCTAATCTTGTAGCAAGCATTGTAAAGTAGCTAGTAAAACGTTTTCTAACGATAGAAGTGCGAAGGTTATGTTAGGTTGAGTTAGTTTCAGCTAGGTAGCGTCGTGAAACCACCAAAAACGACGTCATCTAACGAGATAGTGTTGTTTTATTGTGACTACGAAACTGCGATAGGTGAAATATTGTGAAAGGACACAAAACGGCATGAACTAGCCAGGTACTGCGTGTTGTACCGTTACAAGTGCGAAACTGCTATGTTGTGATATTCTCGGTAAAGCGCATGCAAGCAATTTGAAACCTTAAAGAATGATGTCATTTAGCGAGATACAGCGTTCTGTACTGTAATAGGTTGGTGAAAAACTGTGAGGTCATGCAAATATCGTAATTGTGAACGAAACAGTGTAATAGAGCGTTTTTAATATACAAGTGCGATGTTATGTTAAGATATGAACCATCTTAAAACCGCATTAAACAATGTCACTTAGTGAGATGCAGTTTTTCACCATTACAAGTCGGGAACTGCGATATCTAATGTGAAAGCGCTTGCAACCGTCGTTAGGTTAGGTTAGGTTAGGTTGGTTTGGGTTGGATTAGGTTAGGTTGGGTTGGGTTGGGTTGGGTTGGGTTAGGTTGGGTTAGGTTAGGTTAGGTTAGGTTACGTTACGTTAGGTTAGGTTAGGTTAGGTTACGTTAGGTTAGGTTAGGTTACGTTAGGTTAGGTTAGGTTAGGAAAGGTTAGGTTAGGTTAGGTTAGGTTAGGTTTGGTTAGGTTATGTTAGGTTAGGTTGGGTTAGGTTAGGTTAGGTTAGGTTGGGTGTGGTTAGGTTAGGTTAGGTTAGGTTGGGTTGGGTTGTGTTAGGTTAGGTTAGGTTAGGTTAGGTTAGGTTAGGTTAAGTTAGGTTAGGTTAAGTTAGGTTAAGTTAGGTTAGGTAAGGTTAGGTTAGGTTAGGTTAAGATATGAACCGTCGTAAAACCGCAATAAACAATGTCACTTAGTGAGATGCAGTGTTTTTCACCATTAGAAGTCGGGAACTGCGATATCTAATGTGAAAGCGCTTGATACCGTCGTAATGTTGTAGAAAGCAATGTAAAGTAGCGAGTAAAACGTTTTCTAACGATAGAAGTGCGAAGGTTATGTTAGGTTGAGTTATGTTAGTTTAAGCTAGGTAGCGTCGTGAAACCACCAAAAACGACGTCATCTAACGGGATAGTGTTGTTTTATTGCATATACGAAACTGCGATAGGTGAAATGTTGTGAAAGCACACAAAACGGCATGAACAAGCCAGATACTGCGTGTTGTACCGTTACAAGTGCGAAACTGCTACATTGTGATATTCTCGTTGGAAGCGCATGCAAGCATCGTGAAACCTAAAAAATGATGTCATTTAGCGAGATGCAGCGTTCTGTACTGTAATAAGTTGGTGAAAAACTGTGAGGTCATGCAAATATCGTATTTTTGAACGAAACAGGGTAATTGAGCGTTTTGAGATACAAGTGCGAATGTTAGGTTATGTTAAGGTATGAACCGTCGTAAAACCACATTAAACAATGTCACTTAGTGAGATCCAGTGTTTTTCACCATTACAAGTCGGGAACTGTGATATCCTATGTTAAATCGCATGAAACCGTCGTAATGTTGTAGAAAGCATTGTAAAGTAGCAAGTAAAACGTTTTCTAACGATACAAGTGCGAAGGTTATGTTAGGTTGAGTTAGTTTAAGCTAGGTAGCGTCGTGAAACCACCAAAAACGACGTCATCTAATGAGATAGTGTTGTTTTATTGCGACTACGAAACTGCGATAGGTCAAATATTGTGAAAGGACACAAAACGGCATGCACTAGCCAGGTACTGCGTGTTGTACCGTTAAGAGTGCGAAACTGCTATATTGTGATATTCTTGGTAAAGCACATGCAAGCATCGTGAAACCTTATAGAACGATGTCATTTAGCGAGATACAGCGTTCTGTACTGCAATAGGTTGGTGAAAAACTGTGAGGTTATGCAAACATTGTATTTGTGAACGAAACAGTGTAATAGAGCGTTTTTATATATAAGTGCGATGTTAGGTTATGTTAAGATACGAACCGTCGTAAAACTGCATTAAACAATGTCACTTAGTGAGATGCAGTGTTTTTCACCATTACAAGTCGGTAACTGCGATATCTAATGTGAAAGCGCTTGCAACCGTCGTTAGGTTAGGTTAGGTTAGGTTGGTTTGGGTTGGATTAGGTTAGGTTGGGTTGGGTTGGGATGGGTTAGGTTGGGTTAGGTTAGGTTAGGTTAGGTTACGTTAGGTTAGGTTAGGTTAGGTTACGTTAGGTAAGGTTAGGTTACGCTAGGTTAGGTTAGGTTAGGTAAGGTTAGGTTGGGTTGGGTTGGGTTAGGTTAGGTTATGTTAGGTTAGGTTAGGTTGGGTTAGGTTAGGTTGGGTTAGGTTAGGTTAGGTTGGGTTGGGTTAGGTTAGGTTAGGTTAGGTTAGGTTGGGTTGGGTTGTGTTAGGTTAGGTTAGGTTAGGTTAGTTTAGGTTAGGTTGGGTTGGGTTGGGTTAGGTTAGGTTAGGTTGGGTTGGGTGTGGTTGGGTTGGGTTAGGTTAGGTTAGGTTAGGTTAAGTTAGGTTAGGTTAAGTTAGGTTAAGTTAGGTTAGGTAAGGTTAGGTTAGGTTAGGTTAGGTTAGGTTAAGATATGAACCGTCGTAAAACCGCAATAAACAATGTCACTTAGTGAGATGCAGTGTTTTTCACCATTAGAAGTCGGGAACTGCGATATCTAATGTGAAAGCGCTTGATACCGTCGTAATGTTGTAGAAAGCAATGTAAAGTAGCGAGTAAAACGTTTTCTAATGATAGAAGTGCGAAGGTTATGTTAGGTTGAGTTATGTTAAGCTAGGTAGCGTCGTGAAACCACCAAAAACGACGTCAACTAACCAGATAGTGTTGTTTTATTGCATATACGAAACTGCGATAGGTGAAATGTTGTGAAAGCACACAAAACGGCATGAACAAGCCAGATACTGCGTGTTGTACCGTTACAAGTGCGAAACTGCTACATTGTGATATTCTCGTTAAAGCGCATGCAAGCATCGTGAAACCTAAAAAATGATGTCATTTAGCGAGATGCAGCGTTCTGTACTGCAATAGGTTGCTGAAAAACTGTGAGGTTATGCAAATATTGTAATTGTGAACGAAACAGTGTAATAGAGCGTTTTTAATATACAAGTGCGATGTTATGTTAAGATATGAACCATCTTAAAACCGCATTAAACAATGTCACTTAGTGAGATGCAGTTTTTCACCATTACAAGTCGGGAACTGCGATATCTAATGTGAAAGCGCTTGCAACCGTCGTTAGGTTAGGTTAGGTTAGGTTGGTTTGGGTTGGATTAGGTTAGGTTGGGTTGGGTTGGGTTGGGTTGGGTTAGGTTGGGTTAGGTTAGGTTAGGTTAGGTTACGTTACGTTAGGTTAGGTTAGGTTAGGTTACGTTAGGTTAGGTTAGGTTACGTTAGGTTAGGTTAGGTTAGGAAAGGTTAGGTTAGGTTAGGTTAGGTTAGGTTTGGTTAGGTTATGTTAGGTTAGGTTGGGTTAGGTTAGGTTAGGTTAGGTTGGGTGTGGTTTGGTTAGGTTAGGTTAGGTTGGGTTGGGTTGTGTTAGGTTAGGTTAGGTTAGGTTAGGTTAGGTTAGGTTAAGTTAGGTTAGGTTAAGTTAGGTTAAGTTAGGTTAGGTAAGGTTAGGTTAGGTTAGGTTAAGATATGAACCGTCGTAAAACCGCAATAAACAATGTCACTTAGTGAGATGCAGTGTTTTTCACCATTAGAAGTCGGGAACTGCGATATCTAATGTGAAAGCGCTTGATACCGTCGTAATGTTGTAGAAAGCAATGTAAAGTAGCGAGTAAAACGTTTTCTAACGATAGAAGTGCGAAGGTTATGTTAGGTTGAGTTATGTTAGTTTAAGCTAGGTAGCGTCGTGAAACCACCAAAAACGACGTCATCTAACGAGATAGTGTTGTTTTATTGCATATACGAAACTGCGATAGGTGAAATGTTGTGAAAGCACACAAAACGGCATGAACAAGCCAGATACTGCGTGTTGTACCGTTACAAGTGCGAAACTGCTACATTGTGATATTCTCGTTGGAAGCGCATGCAAGCATCGTGAAACCTAAAAAATGATGTCATTTAGCGAGATGCAGCGTTCTGTACTGTAATAAGTTGGTGAAAAACTGTGAGGTCATGCAAATATCGTATTTTTGAACGAAACAGGGTCATTGAGCGTTTTGAGATACAAGTGCGAATGTTAGGTTATGTTAAGATATGAACCGTCGTAAAACCACATTAAACAATGTCACTTAGTGAGATCCAGTGTTTTTCACCATTACAAGTCGGGAACTGTGATATCCTATGTTAAATCGCATGAAACCGTCGTAATGTTGTAGAAAGCATTGTAAAGTAGCAAGTAAAACGTTTTCTAACGATAGAAGTGCGAAGGTTATGTTAGGTTGAGTTAGTTTAAGCTAGGTAGCGTCGTGAAACCACCAAAAACGACGTCATCTAATGAGATAGTGTTGTTTTATTGCGACTACGAAACTGCGATAGGTCAAATATTGTGAAAGGACACAAAACGGCATGCACTAGCCAGGTACTGCGTGTTGTACCGTTAAGAGTGCGAAACTGCTATATTGTGATATTCTTGGTAAAGCACATGCAAGCATCGTGAAACCTTATAGAACGATGTCATTTAGCGAGATACAGCGTTCTGTACTGCAATAGGTTGGTGAAAAACTGTGAGGTTATGCAAACATTGTATTTGTGAACGAAACAGTGTAATAGAGCGTTTTTAGATACAAGTGCGAATGTTAGGTTAGGTTAAGATATGAACCGTCGTAAAACCGCATTAAACAATGTCACTTAGTGAGATGCAGTGTTTTTCACCATTACAAGTCGGTAACTGCGATATCTTATGTTAAATCGCACGAACCGTCGTAATGTTGTAGCAAGCATTGTAAAGTAGCTAGTAAAACGTTTTCTAACGATAGAAGTGCGAAGGTTATGTTAGGTTGAGGTATGTTAGTTTAAGCTAGGTAGCGTCGTGAAACCACCAAAAACGACGTCATCTAATGAGATAGTGTTGTTTTATATCGACTACGAAACTGCGATAGGTGAAATATTGTGAAAGGACACAAAACGGCATGAACTAGCCAGGTACTGCGTGTTGTACCGTTACAAGTGCGAAACTGCTATATTGTGATATTCTCGTTAAAGCGCATGCAAGCATCGTGAAACCTTAAAGAACGATGTCATTTAGCGAGATACAGCGTTCTGTACTGTAATAAGTTGGTGAAAAACTGTGAGGTTATGCAAATATCGTATTTGTGAACGAAACAGTGTAATAGAGCGTTTTTAGATATTAGTGCGATGTTAGGTTATGTTAAGATACGAACCGTCGTAAAACTGCATTAAACAATGTCACTTAGTGAGATGCGGTGTTTTTCACCAATACAAGTCGGGAACTGCGATATCTAATGTGAAAGCAATTGCAACCGTCGTTAGGTTAGGTTAGGTTAGGTTAGGTTGGGTTAGGTTGGGTTACGTTGGGTTGGGTTGGGTTAGGTTAGGTTGGGTTGGGTTAGGTTGGGTTAGGTTGGGTTGGGTTGGGTTGCTTTAGGTTAGGTTAAGTTAGGTTAGGTTGGGTTGGGTTGGGATGGTTGGGTTAGGTTAGTTTAGGTTAGGTTAGGTTAAGTTTGGTTAGGTTAGGTTAGATTAGGTTAGGTAAGGTTGGGTTAGGTTAGGTTAGGTTAGGTTAAGATATGAACTGTCGTAAAACCGCATTAAACAATGTAACTTATTGATATGCAGTGTTTTTCACCATTACAAGTCGGGAACTGCGATATCTAATGTGAAAGCGCATGAAACCGTCATAATGTTGTAGAGAGCATTGTAAAGTAGCGAGTAAAACGTTTTTTTTAATCAATCAATGAAGCTTTATTTTCATAAATAGATATATGCAATTACAGGGATTATTTGGACCGATAGCCTAAAGTGGCTAACGATAGAAGTGCGAAGGTTATGTTAGGTTGAGTTATGTTAGTTTAAGCTAGGTAGCGTCGTGAAACCACCAAAAACGACGTCATCTAATGAGATAGTGTTGTTTTATTGCGACTACGAAACTGCGATAGGTGAAATATTGTGAATGGACACAAAACGGCATGAACTAGCCAGGTACTGCGTGTTGTGCCGTTACAAGTGCGAAACTGCTATATTGTGATATTCTCGTTAAAGCGCATGCAAGCATCGTGAAACCTTAAAGAACGATGTCATTTAGCGAGATACAGCGTTCTGTACTGTAATAAGTTGGTGAAAATCTGTGAGGTTATGCAAATATCGTATTTGTGAACGAAACAGTGTAATAGAGCGTTTTTAATATACAAGTGCGATGTTATGTTAAGATATGAACCGTCTTAAAACCGCATTAAACAATGTCACTTAGTGAGATGCAGTGTTTTTCACCATTACAAGTCGGGAACTGCGATATCTAATGTGAAAGCGCTTGCAACCGTCGTTAGGTTAGGTTAGGTTGGTTTGGGTTGGATTAGGTTAGGTTGGGTTGGGTTGGGTTGGGTTGGGTTAGGTTGGGTTAGGTTAGGTTAGGTTAGGTTACGTTACGTTAGGTTAGGTTAGGTTAGGTTACGTTAGGTTAGGTTAGGTTACGTTAGGTTAGGTTAGGTTAGGAAAGGTTAGGTTAGGTTAGGTTAGGTTAGGTTTGGTTAGGTTATGTTAGGTTAGGTTAGGTTGGGTTAGGTTAGGTTGGGTTAGGTTAGGTTAGGTTAGGTTGGGTTGGGTTAGGTTAGGTTAGGTTAGGTTGGGTTGGGTTGTGTTAGGTTAGGTTAGGTTAGGTTGGTTTAGGTTAGGTTGGGTTGGGTTGGGTTAAGTTAGGTTAGGTCAGTTTAGGTTAGGTTAGGTTTGGTTGGGTTGGGTGTGGTTGGGTTAGGTTAGGTTAGGTTAGGTTGGGTAGGGTTAGGTTGGGTTGGGTTGGGTTAGGTTAGGTTAGGTTAAGTTAGGTTAGGTTAGGTTAGGTTAAGTTAGGTTAGGTAAGGTTAGGTTAGGTTAGGTTAGGTTAAGTTAGGTTAGGTAAGGTTAGGTTAGGTTAGGTTAGGTTAGGTTAAGATATGAACCGTCGTAAAACGCAATAAACAATGTCACTTAGTGAGATGCAGTGTTTTTCACCATTAGAAGTCGGGAACTGCGATATCTAATGTGAAAGCGCTTGATACCGTCGTAATGTTGTAGAAAGGAATGTAAAGTAGCGAGTAAAACATTTTCTAATGAAAGAAGTGCGAAGGTTATGTTAGGTTATGTTAGTTTAAGCTAGGTAGCGTCGTGAAACCACCAAAAACGACGTCATTATAACGAGATAGCGTTGTTTTATTGCAAGTACGAAACTGCGATAGGTGAAATGTTGTGAAAGCACACAAAACGGCATGAACAAGCCAAATACTGCGTGTTGTACCGTTACAAGTGCGAAACTGCTATGTTGTGATATTCTCGTTAAAGCACATGCAAGCACTGTGAAACCTTAAAGAATGATGTCATTTAGCGAGATACAGCGTTCTGTACTGTAATAAGTTGGTAAAAAACTGTGAGGTCATGCAAATACCGTAATTGTGAACGAAACAGTGTAATTGAGCGTTTTGAGATACAAGTGCGAATGTTAGGTTATGTTAAGATATGAACCGTCGTAAAACAGCATTAAACAATGTCACTTAGTGAGATGCAGTGTTTTTCACCATTACAAGCCGGGAACTGCGATATCTAATGTGAAAGCGCATAAAACCGTCGTAATGTTGTAGAGAGCATTGTAAAGTAGCGAGTAAAACGTTTTCTAACGATAGAAGTGCGAAGGATATGTTAGGTTGAGTTATGTTAGTTTAAGCTAGGTAGCGTCGTGAAACCACCAAAAAGGACGTCATCTATCGAGATTGTGTTGTTTCATTGCGACTATGAAACTGCGATAGGTGAAATATTGTGAAAGGACACAAAATGGCATGAACTAGCCAGTTACTGCGTGTTGTACCGTTACAAGTGCGAAACTGCTATATTGTGATATTCTCGTTAAAGCGCATGCAAGCATCGTGAAACCTTAAAGAACAATGTTATTTAGCGAAATACAGCGTTCTGTACTGCAATAAGTTGGTGAAAAACTGTGAGGTTATGCAAATATGGTATTTGTGCACGAAACGGTGTTATAGAGCGTTTTTAGATACAAGTGCGAATGTTAGGTTAGGTTAAGATATGAACCGTCGTAAAACAGCATTACACAATGTCACTTAGTGAGATGCAGTGTTTTTCACCATTACAAGCCGGGAACTGCGATATCTAATGTGAAAGCGCATAAAACCGTCGTAATGTTGTAGAGAGCATTGTAAAGTAGCGAGTAAAACGTTTTCTAACGATAGAAGTGCGAAGGATATGTTAGGTTGAGTTATGTTAGTTTAAGCTAGGTAGCGTCGTGAAACCACCAAAAAGGACGTCATCTAACGAGATTGTGTTGTTTCATTGCGACTACGAAACTGCGATAGGTGAAATATTGTGAAAGGACACAAAATGGCATGAACTAGCCAGTTACTGCGTGTTGTACCGTTACAAGTGCGAAACTGCTATATTGTGATATTCTCGTTAAAGCGCATTCAAGCATCGTGAAACCTTAAACAACGATGTCATTTAGCGAGATACAGCGTTCTGTACTGCAATAGGTTGGTGAAAAACTGTGAGGTTATGCAAATATCGTATTTGTGAACGAAACAGTGTAATAGAGCGTTTTTAGATACAAATGCGATGTTAGGTTATGTTAAGATATGAACCGTCGTAAAACCGCATTAAACAATGTCACTTAGTGAGATGCAGTGTTTTTCACCATTACAAGTCGGTAACTGCGATATCTAATGTGAAAGCGCTTGCAACCGTCGTTAGGTTAGGTTAGGTTAGGTTGGTTTGGGTTGGATTAGGTTAGGTTGGGTTGGGTTGGGATGGGTTAGGTTGGGTTAGGTTAGGTTAGGTTAGGTTACGTTAGGTTAGGTTAGGTTAGGTTACGTTAGGTAAGGTTAGGTTACGCTAGGTTAGGTTAGGTTAGGTAAGGTTAGGTTAGGTTAGGTTTGGTTAGGTTAGGTTGGGTTGGGTTGGGTTAGGTTAGGTTATGTTAGGTTAGGTTAGGTTGGGTTAGGTTAGGTTGGGTTAGGTTAGGTTAGGTTGGGTTGGGTTAGGTTAGGTTAGGTTAGGTTAGGTTGGGTTGGGTTGTGTTAGGTTAGGTTAGGTTAGGTTAGTTTAGGTTAGGTTGGGTTGGGTTGGGTTAGGTTAGGTTAGGTTGGGTTGGGTGTGGTTGGGTTGGGTTAGGTTAGGTTAGGTTAGGTTAAGTTAGGTTAGGTTAAGTTAGGTTAAGTTAGGTTAGGTAAGGTTAGGTTAGGTTAGGTTAGGTTAGGTTAAGATATGAACCGTCGTAAAACCGCAATAAACAATGTCACTTAGTGAGATGCAGTGTTTTTCACCATTAGAAGTCGGGAACTGCGATATCTAATGTGAAAGCGCTTGATACCGTCGTAATGTTGTAGAAAGCAATGTAAAGTAGCGAGTAAAACGTTTTCTAATGATAGAAGTGCGAAGGTTATGTTAGGTTGAGTTATGTTAAGCTAGGTAGCGTCGTGAAACCACCAAAAACGACGTCAACTAACGAGATAGTGTTGTTTTATTGCATATACGAAACTGCGATAGGTGAAATGTTGTGAAAGCACACAAAACGGCATGAACAAGCCAGATACTGCGTGTTGTACCGTTACAAGTGCGAAACTGCTACATTGTGATATTCTCGTTAAAGCGCATGCAAGCATCGTGAAACCTAAAAAATGATGTCATTTAGCGAGATGCAGCGTTCTGTACTGCAATAAGTTGGTGAAAAACTGTGAGGTTATGCAAATATGGTATTTGTGCACGAAACGGTGTTATAGAGCGTTTTTAGATATAAGTGCGATGTTATGTTATGTTAAGATATGAACCGTCGTAAAACCGCATTAAACAATGTCACTTAGTGAGATACAGTGTTTTTCACCATTACAAGTCGGGAACTGCGATATCTAATGTGAAAGCGCTTGCAACCGTCGTTAGGTTAGGTTAGGTTAGGTTAGGTTAGGTTACGTTAGGTTAGGTTAGGTTAGGTTAGGTAAGGTTAGGTTAGGTGAGGTTAGGTTAGGTTTGGTTTGGTTAGGTTAGGTTAGTTTGGGTTGGGTTGGGTTGGGTTGGGTTAAGTTAGGTTAGGTTAGGTTGGGTTAGGTTAGGTTGGGTTAAGTTAGGTTAGGTTGGGTTGGGTTAGGTTAGGTTAGGTCTGGTTGGGTTGTGTTAGGTGAGGTTAGGTTAGTTTAGGTTAGGTTGGGTTGGGTTGGGTTAGGTTAGGTTAGGTTAGGTCAGGTTAGGTTAGGTTAGGTTGGGTTGGGTTGGGTGTGGTTGGGTTAGGTTAGGTTAGGTTAGGTTGGGTTGGGTTGGGTTGGGTTGGGTTAGGTTAGGTTAGGTTAGGTTAGGTTAAGTTAGGTTAGGTTAAGTTAGGTTAAGTTAGGTTAGGTAAGGTTAGGTTAGGTTAGGTTAGGTTAGGTTAAGATATGAACCGTCGTAAAACCGCAATAAACAATGTCACTTAGTGAGATGCAGTGTTTTTCACCATTAGAAGTCGGGAACTGCGATATCTAATGTGAAAGCGCTTGATACCGTCGTAATGTTGTAGAAAGCAATGTAAAGTACCGAGCAAAACCTTTTCTAATGATAGAAGTGCGAAGGTTATGTTAGGTTGAGTTATGTTAGTTTAAGCTAGGTAGCGTCGTGAAACCACCAAAAACGACGCATCTAACGAGATAGTGTTGTTTTATCGCATATACGAAACTGCGATAGGTGAAATGTTGTGAAAGCACACAAAACGGCATGAACAAGCCAGATACTGCGTGTTGTACCGTTACAAGTGCGAAACTGCTACATTGTGATATTCTCGTTAAAGCGCATGCAAGCATCGTGAAACCTAAAAAATGATGTCATTTAGCGAGATGCAGCGTTCTGTACTGCAATAGGTTGCTGAAAAACTGTGAGGTTATGCAAATATTGTAATTGTGAACGAAACAGTGTAATAGAGCGTTTTTAGATACAAGTGCGAATGTTAGGTTAGGTTAAGATATGAACCGTCGTAAAACCGCATTAAACAATGTCACTTCGTGAGATGCAGTGTTTTTCACCATTACAAGTCGGGAACTGCGCTATCTTATGTTAAATCGCACGAACCGTCCTAATCTTGTAGCAAGCATTGTAAAGTAGCTAGTAAAACGTTTTCTAACGATAGAAGTGCGAAGGTTATGTTAGGTTGAGTTAGTTTCAGCTAGGTAGCGTCGTGAAACCACCAAAAACGACGTCATCTAACGAGATAGTGTTGTTTTATTGTGACTACGAAACTGCGATAGGTGAAATATTGTGAAAGGACACAAAACGGCATGAACTAGCCAGGTACTGCGTGTTGTACCGTTACAAGTGCGAAACTGCTATGTTGTGATATTCTCGGTAAAGCGCATGCAAGCAATTTGAAACCTTAAAGAATGATGTCATTTAGCGAGATACAGCGTTCTGTACTGTAATAGGTTGGTGAAAAACTGTGAGGTCATGCAAATATCGTAATTGTGAACGAAACAGTGTAATAGAGCGTTTTTAATATACAAGTGCGATGTTATGTTAAGATATGAACCATCTTAAAACCGCATTAAACAATGTCACTTAGTGAGATGCAGTTTTTCACCATTACAAGTCGGGAACTGCGATATCTAATGTGAAAGCGCTTGCAACCGTCGTTAGGTTAGGTTAGGTTAGGTTGGTTTGGGTTGGATTAGGTTAGGTTGGGTTGGGTTGGGTTGGGTTGGGTTAGGTTGGGTTAGGTTAGGTTAGGTTAGGTTACGTTACGTTAGGTTAGGTTAGGTTAGGTTACGTTAGGTTAGGTTAGGTTACGTTAGGTTAGGTTAGGTTAGGAAAGGTTAGGTTAGGTTAGGTTAGGTTAGGTTTGGTTAGGTTATGTTAGGTTAGGTTGGGTTAGGTTAGGTTAGGTTAGGTTGGGTGTGGTTAGGTTAGGTTAGGTTAGGTTGGGTTGGGTTGTGTTAGGTTAGGTTAGGTTAGGTTAGGTTAGGTTAGGTTAAGTTAGGTTAGGTTAAGTTAGGTTAAGTTAGGTTAGGTAAGGTTAGGTTAGGTTAGGTTAAGATATGAACCGTCGTAAAACCGCAATAAACAATGTCACTTAGTGAGATGCAGTGTTTTTCACCATTAGAAGTCGGGAACTGCGATATCTAATGTGAAAGCGCTTGATACCGTCGTAATGTTGTAGAAAGCAATGTAAAGTAGCGAGTAAAACGTTTTCTAACGATAGAAGTGCGAAGGTTATGTTAGGTTGAGTTATGTTAGTTTAAGCTAGGTAGCGTCGTGAAACCACCAAAAACGACGTCATCTAACGAGATAGTGTTGTTTTATTGCATATACGAAACTGCGATAGGTGAAATGTTGTGAAAGCACACAAAACGGCATGAACAAGCCAGATACTGCGTGTTGTACCGTTACAAGTGCGAAACTGCTACATTGTGATATTCTCGTTGGAAGCGCATGCAAGCATCGTGAAACCTAAAAAATGATGTCATTTAGCGAGATGCAGCGTTCTGTACTGTAATAAGTTGGTGAAAAACTGTGAGGTCATGCAAATATCGTATTTTTGAACGAAACAGGGTAATTGAGCGTTTTGAGATACAAGTGCGAATGTTAGGTTATGTTAAGGTATGAACCGTCGTAAAACCACATTAAACAATGTCACTTAGTGAGATCCAGTGTTTTTCACCATTACAAGTCGGGAACTGTGATATCCTATGTTAAATCGCATGAAACCGTCGTAATGTTGTAGAAAGCATTGTAAAGTAGCAAGTAAAACGTTTTCTAACGATACAAGTGCGAAGGTTATGTTAGGTTGAGTTAGTTTAAGCTAGGTAGCGTCGTGAAACCACCAAAAACGACGTCATCTAATGAGATAGTGTTGTTTTATTGCGACTACGAAACTGCGATAGGTCAAATATTGTGAAAGGACACAAAACGGCATGCACTAGCCAGGTACTGCGTGTTGTACCGTTAAGAGTGCGAAACTGCTATATTGTGATATTCTTGGTAAAGCACATGCAAGCATCGTGAAACCTTATAGAACGATGTCATTTAGCGAGATACAGCGTTCTGTACTGCAATAGGTTGGTGAAAAACTGTGAGGTTATGCAAACATTGTATTTGTGAACGAAACAGTGTAATAGAGCGTTTTTATATATAAGTGCGATGTTAGGTTATGTTAAGATACGAACCGTCGTAAAACTGCATTAAACAATGTCACTTAGTGAGATGCAGTGTTTTTCACCATTACAAGTCGGTAACTGCGATATCTAATGTGAAAGCGCTTGCAACCGTCGTTAGGTTAGGTTAGGTTAGGTTGGTTTGGGTTGGATTAGGTTAGGTTGGGTTGGGTTGGGATGGGTTAGGTTGGGTTAGGTTAGGTTAGGTTAGGTTACGTTAGGTTAGGTTAGGTTAGGTTACGTTAGGTAAGGTTAGGTTACGCTAGGTTAGGTTAGGTTAGGTAAGGTTAGGTTGGGTTGGGTTGGGTTAGGTTAGGTTATGTTAGGTTAGGTTAGGTTGGGTTAGGTTAGGTTGGGTTAGGTTAGGTTAGGTTGGGTTGGGTTAGGTTAGGTTAGGTTAGGTTAGGTTGGGTTGGGTTGTGTTAGGTTAGGTTAGGTTAGGTTAGTTTAGGTTAGGTTGGGTTGGGTTGGGTTAGGTTAGGTTAGGTTGGGTTGGGTGTGGTTGGGTTGGGTTAGGTTAGGTTAGGTTAGGTTAAGTTAGGTTAGGTTAAGTTAGGTTAAGTTAGGTTAGGTAAGGTTAGGTTAGGTTAGGTTAGGTTAGGTTAAGATATGAACCGTCGTAAAACCGCAATAAACAATGTCACTTAGTGAGATGCAGTGTTTTTCACCATTAGAAGTCGGGAACTGCGATATCTAATGTGAAAGCGCTTGATACCGTCGTAATGTTGTAGAAAGCAATGTAAAGTAGCGAGTAAAACGTTTTCTAATGATAGAAGTGCGAAGGTTATGTTAGGTTGAGTTATGTTAAGCTAGGTAGCGTCGTGAAACCACCAAAAACGACGTCAACTAACCAGATAGTGTTGTTTTATTGCATATACGAAACTGCGATAGGTGAAATGTTGTGAAAGCACACAAAACGGCATGAACAAGCCAGATACTGCGTGTTGTACCGTTACAAGTGCGAAACTGCTACATTGTGATATTCTCGTTAAAGCGCATGCAAGCATCGTGAAACCTAAAAAATGATGTCATTTAGCGAGATGCAGCGTTCTGTACTGCAATAAGTTGGTGAAAAACTGTGAGGTTATGCAAATATGGTATTTGTGCACGAAACGGTGTTATAGAGCGTTTTTAGATATAAGTGCGATGTTATGTTATGTTAAGATATGAACCGTCGTAAAACCGCATTAAACAATGTCACTTAGTGAGATACAGTGTTTTTCACCATTACAAGTCGGGAACTGCGATATCTAATGTGAAAGCGCTTGCAACCGTCGTTAGGTTAGGTTAGGTTAGGTTAGGTTAGGTTAGGTTACGTTAGGTTAGGTTAGGTTAGGTTAGGTAAGGTTAGGTTAGGTGAGGTTAGGTTAGGTTTGGTTAGGTTAGGTTAGTTTGGGTTGGGTTGGGTTGGGTTGGGTTGGGTTAAGTTAGGTTAGGTTAGGTTGGGTTAGGTTAGGTTGGGTTAAGTTAGGTTAGGTTGGGTTGGGTTAGGTTAGGTTAGGTCTGGTTGGGTTGTGTTAGGTTAGGTGAGGTTAGGTTAGTTTAGGTTAGGTTGGGTTGGGTTGGGTTAGGTTAGGTTAGGTTAGGTCAGGTTAGGTTAGGTTAGGTTGGGTTGGGTTGGGTGTGGTTGGGTTAGGTTAGGTTAGGTTAGGTTGGGTTGGGTTGGGTTGGGTTGGGTTAGGTTAGGTTAGGTTAGGTTAGGTTAAGTTAGGTTAGGTTAAGTTAGGTTAAGTTAGGTTAGGTAAGGTTAGGTTAGGTTAGGTTAGGTTAGGTTAAGATATGAACCGTCGTAAAACCGCAATAAACAATGTCACTTAGTGAGATGCAGTGTTTTTCACCATTAGAAGTCGGGAACTGCGATATCTAATGTGAAAGCGCTTGATACCGTCGTAATGTTGTAGAAAGCAATGTAAAGTACCGAGTAAAACCTTTTCTAATGATAGAAGTGCGAAGGTTATGTTAGGTTGAGTTATGTTAGTTTAAGCTAGGTAGCGTCGTGAAACCACCAAAAACGACGCATCTAACGAGATAGTGTTGTTTTATCGCATATACGAAACTGCGATAGGTGAAATGTTGTGAAAGCACACAAAACGGCATGAACAAGCCAGATACTGCGTGTTGTACCGTTACAAGTGCGAAACTGCTACATTGTGATATTCTCGTTAAAGCGCATGCAAGCATCGTGAAACCTAAAAAATGATGTCATTTAGCGAGATGCAGCGTTCTGTACTGCAATAGGTTGCTGAAAAACTGTGAGGTTATGCAAATATTGTAATTGTGAACGAAACAGTGTAATAGAGCGTTTTTAGATACAAGTGCGAATGTTAGGTTAGGTTAAGATATGAACCGTCGTAAAACCGCATTAAACAATGTCACTTCGTGAGATGCAGTGTTTTTCACCATTACAAGTCGGGAACTGCGATATCTTATGTTAAATCGCACGAACCGTCCTAATCTTGTAGCAAGCATTGTAAAGTAGCTAGTAAAACGTTTTCTAACGATAGAAGTGCGAAGGTTATGTTAGGTTGAGTTATGTTAGTTTAAGCTAGGTAGCGTCGTGAAACCACCAAAAACGACGTCATCTAATGAGATAGTGTTGTTTTATTGCGACTACGAAACTGCGATAGGTGAAATATTGTGAAAGGACACAAAACGGCATGAACTAGCCAGGTACTGCGTGTTGTACCGTTACAAGTGCGAAACTGCTATATTGTGATATTCTCGTTAAAGCGCATGCAAGCATCGTGAAACCTTAAAGAACGATGTCATTTAGCGAGATACAGCGTTCTGTACTGTAATAAGTTGGTGAAAAACTGTGAGGTTATGCAAATATCGTATTTGTGAACGAAACAGTGTAATAGAGCGTTTTTAATATACAAGTGCGATGTTATGTTAAGATATGAACCATCTTAAAACCGCATTAAACAATGTCACTTAGTGAGATGCAGTGTTTTTCACCATTACAAGTCGGGAACTGCGATATCTAATGTGAAAGCGCTTGCAACCGTCGTTAGGTTAGGTTAGGTTAGGTTGGTTTGGGTTGGATTAGGTTAGGTTGGGTTGGGTTGGGTTGGGTTGGGTTGGGTTTGGTTGGGTTAGGTTAGGTTAGGTTAGGTTACGTTACGTTAGGTTAGGTTAGGTTAGGTTACGTTAGGTTAGGTTAGGTTAGGTTACGTTAGGTTAGGTTAGGTTAGGAAAGGTTAGGTTAGGTTAGGTTAGGTTAGGTTTGGTTAGGTTATGTTAGGTTAGGTTGGGTTAGGTTAGGTTAGGTTAGGTTGGGTGTGGTTAGGTTAGGTTAGGTTAGGTTGGGTTGGGTTGTGTTAGGTTAGGTTAGGTTAGGTTAGGTTAGGTTAAGTTAGGTTAGGTTAAGTTAGGTTAAGTTAGGTTAGGTAAGGTTAGGTTAGGTTAGGTTAAGATATGAACCGTCGTAAAACCGCAATAAACAATGTCACTTAGTGAGATGCAGTGTTTTTCACCATTAGAAGTCGGGAACTGCGATATCTAATGTGAAAGCGCTTGATACCGTCGTAATGTTGTAGAAAGCAATGTAAAGTAGCGAGTAAAACGTTTTCTAACGATAGAAGTGCGAAGGTTATGTTAGGTTGAGTTATGTTAGTTTAAGCTAGGTAGCGTCGTGAAACCACCAAAAACGACGTCATCTAACGAGATAGTGTTGTTTTATTGCATATACGAAACTGCGATAGGTGAAATGTTGTGAAAGCACACAAAACGGCATGAACAAGCCAGATACTGCGTGTTGTACCGTTACAAGTGCGAAACTGCTACATTGTGATATTCTCGTTGGAAGCGCATGCAAGCATCGTGAAACCTAAAAAATGATGTCATTTAGCGAGATGCAGCGTTCTGTACTGTAATAAGTTGGTGAAAAACTGTGAGGTCATGCAAATATCGTATTTTTGAACGAAACAGGGTAATTGAGCGTTTTGAGATACAAGTGCGAATGTTAGGTTATGTTAAGATATGAACCGTCGTAAAACCACATTAAACAATGTCACTTAGTGAGATCCAGTGTTTTTCACCATTACAAGTCGGGAACTGTGATATCCTATGTTAAATCGCATGAAACCGTCGTAATGTTGTAGAAAGCATTGTAAAGTAGCAAGTAAAACGTTTTCTAACGATAGAAGTGCGAAGGTTATGTTAGGTTGAGTTAGTTTAAGCTAGGTAGCGTCGTGAAACCACCAAAAACGACGTCATCTAATGAGATAGTGTTGTTTTATTGCGACTACGAAACTGCGATAGGTCAAATATTGTGAAAGGACACAAAACGGCATGCACTAGCCAGGTACTGCGTGTTGTACCGTTAAGAGTGCGAAACTGCTATATTGTGATATTCTTGGTAAAGCACATGCAAGCATCGTGAAACCTTATAGAACGATGTCATTTAGCGAGATACAGCGTTCTGTACTGCAATAGGTTGGTGAAAAACTGTGAGGTTATGCAAACATTGTATTTGTGAACGAAACTGTAATAGAGCGTTTTTAGATACAAGTGCGAATGTTAGGTTAGGTTAAGATATGAACCGTCGTAAAACCGCATTAAACAATGTCACTTAGTGAGATGCAGTGTTTTTCACCATTACAAGTCGGTAACTGCGATATCTTATGTTAAATCGCACGAACCGTCGTAATGTTGTAGCAAGCATTGTAAAGTAGCTAGTAAAACGTTTTCTAACGATAGAAGTGCGAAGGTTATGTTAGGTTGAGGTATGTTAGTTTAAGCTAGGTAGCGTCGTGAAACCACCAAAAACGACGTCATCTAATGAGATAGTGTTGTTTTATATCGACTACGAAACTGCGATAGGTGAAATATTGTGAAAGGACACAAAACGGCATGAACTAGCCAGGTACTGCGTGTTGTACCGTTACAAGTGCGAAACTGCTATATTGTGATATTCTCGTTAAAGCGCATGCAAGCATCGTGAAACCTTAAAGAACGATGTCATTTAGCGAGATACAGCGTTCTGTACTGTAATAAGTTGGTGAAAAACTGTGAGGTTATGCAAATATCGTATTTGTGAACGAAACAGTGTAATAGAGCGTTTTTAGATATTAGTGCGATGTTAGGTTATGTTAAGATACGAACCGTCGTAAAACTGCATTAAACAATGTCACTTAGTGAGATGCGGTGTTTTTCACCAATACAAGTCGGGAACTGCGATATCTAATGTGAAAGCAATTGCAACCGTCGTTAGGTTAGGTTAGGTTAGGTTAGGTTGGGTTAGGTTGGGTTACGTTGGGTTGGGTTGGGTTAGGTTAGGTTGGGTTGGGTTAGGTTGGGTTAGGTTGGGTTGGGTTGGGTTGCTTTAGGTTAGGTTAAGTTAGGTTAGGTTGGGTTGGGTTGGGATGGTTGGGTTAGGTTAGTTTAGGTTAGGTTAGGTTAAGTTTGGTTAGGTTAGGTTAGATTAGGTTAGGTAAGGTTGGGTTAGGTTAGGTTAGGTTAGGTTAAGATATGAACTGTCGTAAAACCGCATTAAACAATGTAACTTATTGATATGCAGTGTTTTTCACCATTACAAGTCGGGAACTGCGATATCTAATGTGAAAGCGCATGAAACCGTCATAATGTTGTAGAGAGCATTGTAAAGTAGCGAGTAAAACGTTTTTTTTAATCAATCAATGAAGCTTTATTTTCATAAATAGATATATGCAATTACAGGGATTATTTGGACCGATAGCCTAAAGTGGCTAACGATAGAAGTGCGAAGGTTATGTTAGGTTGAGTTATGTTAGTTTAAGCTAGGTAGCGTCGTGAAACCACCAAAAACGACGTCATCTAATGAGATAGTGTTGTTTTATTGCGACTACGAAACTGCGATAGGTGAAATATTGTGAAAGGACACAAAACGGCATGAACTAGCCAGGTACTGCGTGTTGTGCCGTTACAAGTGCGAAACTGCTATATTGTGATATTCTCGTTAAAGCGCATGCAAGCATCGTGAAACCTTAAAGAACGATGTCATTTAGCGAGATACAGCGTTCTGTACTGTAATAAGTTGGTGAAAATCTGTGAGGTTATGCAAATATCGTATTTGTGAACGAAACAGTGTAATAGAGCGTTTTTAATATACAAGTGCGATGTTATGTTAAGATATGAACCGTCTTAAAACCGCATTAAACAATGTCACTTAGTGAGATGCAGTGTTTTTCACCATTACAAGTCGGGAACTGCGATATCTAATGTGAAAGCGCTTGCAACCGTCGTTAGGTTAGGTTAGGTTAGGTTGGTTTGGGTTGGATTAGGTTAGGTTGGGTTGGGTTGGGTTGGGTTGGGTTAGGTTGGGTTAGGTTAGGTTAGGTTAGGTTACGTTACGTTACGTTAGGTTAGGTTAGGTTAGGTTACGTTAGGTTAGGTTAGGTTACGTTAGGTTAGGTTAGGTTAGGAAAGGTTAGGTTAGGTTAGGTTAGGTTAGGTTTGGTTAGGTTATGTTAGGTTAGGTTAGGTTGGGTTAGGTTAGGTTGGGTTAGGTTAGGTTAGGTTAGGTTGGGTTGGGTTAGGTTAGGTTAGGTTAGGTTGGGTTGGGTTGTGTTAGGTTAGGTTAGGTTAGGTTGGTTTAGGTTAGGTTGGGTTGGGTTGGGTTAGGTTAGGTTAGGTCAGTTTAGGTTAGGTTAGGTTTGGTTGGGTTGGGTGTGGTTGGGTTAGGTTAGGTTAGGTTAGGTTGGGTAGGGTTAGGTTGGGTTGGGTTGGGTTAGGTTAGGTTAGGTTAAGTTAGGTTAGGTTAGGTTAGGTTAAGTTAGGTTAGGTAAGGTTAGGTTAGGTTAGGTTAGGTTAAGTTAGGTTAGGTAAGGTTAGGTTAGGTTAGGTTTGGTTAGGTTAAGATATGAACCGTCGTAAAACGCAATAAACAATGTCACTTAGTGAAATGCAGTGTTTTTCACCATTAGAAGTCGGGAACTGCGATATCTAATGTGAAAGCGCTTGATACCGTCGTAATGTTGTAGAAAGGAATGTAAAGTAGCGAGTAAAACATTTTCTAATGAAAGAAGTGCGAAGGTTATGTTAGGTTATGTTAGTTTAAGCTAGGTAGCGTCGTGAAACCACCAAAAACGACGTCATTATAACGAGATAGCGTTGTTTTATTGCAAGTACGAAACTGCGATAGGTGAAATGTTGTGAAAGCACACAAAACGGCATGAACAAGCCAAATACTGCGTGTTGTACCGTTACAAGTGCGAAACTGCTATGTTGTGATATTCTCGTTAAAGCACATGCAAGCACTGTGAAACCTTAAAGAATGATGTCATTTAGCGAGATACAGCGTTCTGTACTGTAATAAGTTGGTAAAAAACTGTGAGGTCATGCAAATACCGTAATTGTGAACGAAACAGTGTAATTGAGCGTTTTGAGATACAAGTGCGAATGTTAGGTTATGTTAAGATATGAACCGTCGTAAAACAGCATTAAACAATGTCACTTAGTGAGATGCAGTGTTTTTCACCATTACAAGCCGGGAACTGCGATATCTAATGTGAAAGCGCATAAAACCGTCGTAATGTTGTAGAGAGCATTGTAAAGTAGCGAGTAAAACGTTTTCTAACGATAGAAGTGCGAAGGATATGTTAGGTTGAGTTATGTTAGTTTAAGCTAGGTAGCGTCGTGAAACCACCAAAAAGGACGTCATCTATCGAGATTGTGTTGTTTCATTGCGACTATGAAACTGCGATAGGTGAAATATTGTGAAAGGACACAAAATGGCATGAACTAGCCAGTTACTGCGTGTTGTACCGTTACAAGTGCGAAACTGCTATATTGTGATATTCTCGTTAAAGCGCATGCAAGCATCGTGAAACCTTAAAGAACAATGTTATTTAGCGAAATACAGCGTTCTGTACTGCAATAAGTTGGTGAAAAACTGTGAGGTTATGCAAATATGGTATTTGTGCACGAAACGGTGTTATAGAGCGTTTTTAGATACAAGTGCGAATGTTAGGTTAGGTTAAGATATGAACCGTCGTAAAACAGCATTACACAATGTC